>NC_088865.1:37575156-37598915 GCF_032884065.1 Artemia franciscana
TTGCTTATATGCCCTGTCAAAAACCTGCATACGTATAGACTTTCCGTTTAATTGAAAATCTCCAATCTTTCACTAAAAGTTTCACCTTAATACCCTTAACGTCACTAGTTACAGTAACTGTGGTGGTAATATTTGTAGTATACTTACAATGCCTTCTGGCTATTTAAAAATCCGCCACAACTTATCCTTAAAGGTCTAACTTAATAATATAAGCCACTCATGAGAGCGGCTTGCATTCGTTTTGACTTAGTTCAGCATCTTGAATGCTGGACCTTAATACCCATAGCTTGCGCAGTAGAAATGGCTGTAATAGCAGTAGTACCATTAGAAGCAGTATGCGCAAACCACCTTCGGGTTCTTCAACATCGCCTTCAATACACACTGGAGGTTTCAGTTTAATGCCATTTATATTTCCTGAATTATTGCTGATACGTCCTGTTGACAACGTCTGTAAAAATAGTGCATTCAAATTTACTACAACACAGTTTCAATATTCAACAAATTTTCACCTTAATACCCTAAGCTTTAGTAGCATTATTAGTAGTACCAGCACTAATAGTTGTAGTAGCAATAAAACTAATAGTAATAGCCGTAGCCTTAGTGGCAGCAGTAGTAGTAGAAGCAGCAATAATAGTGGCAGTAGTATTAGCAGTAGTGGTAGCATGAGTAGAAGCAGTAGCAATAGGATACAAAGTATTATCTTTTGCCTAGTTCGACATCCCCCCGACAAGCACTGTAAGTTTCAAATTCACACACCAAACTGTTACTAAGATACTGCTGATATGCCCTTTTGACATCCTAAATACAGTCAGCGTGTTGTAATTAATTTACTCCCCCCCCTAAAAATTCCCTGAAAAGTTCACCTTCAGACCCTTAGGCATAGTTGTAACAGTAGCCACAGTAGTAGTATTAATATTACTGCTAGTAATATTAATAATGCTGGTAGCAGCAGTATTTTTAACGTATTGCTTTTTGTTCAGTTGAAATTTCAACTTAATAAAATTAGCCGTTGCTTGGATATTGCTCATATTTCCTTTTGATAACCAGTATATTCAATTGCTTCTTCAAATATTCAACTTAATGCTCTTAGCCTCACAAGTAGTTGTTATAGAAGTATTAGCAGAAGTAATAGTAGTAGTAGCATTTAACGTAGTAGTGTTGGTGGTAGTAGCACCCAATAACACGTACTATACGTAAACAATGAAAAAAATTCCATCAGATGCACTCGGAAAAGAGGGCCCCTGGGGGGGGGCTATATGCCCTACAATCACTTTAAACTCTAAAAAAGGGAAATAAAATATTTAATATCCAATTAAATGAGGCTTCTCTAAAGTTTTTATAACCACCTCTTCCATAAGAACCTTATACACCCCCTGAGCATAAAACTTACAACGCTTGCCCAAGGTTCTGAGGGGTTTTTTCAAACCCGAAGGCGTGTTTATATGGTTTTTAGACTGCTTTGAGCAAAAGGCAATCTCAAAATTTTTATCGAATGCATTTAAAGAAAAAAGGACGTGGGGGGGCTAGTTTTCTTAAACCACTTTTGACTCTTAAAAAGAGCGTTTGTACGACCACCCCTTCCATGAAAATCGGACATGTTAATAATGGGCAACTATTATAACTTATAGCCCTTGCCCTAGGGGCTTTCAGGGGTTTTATCCTCAAGAACATAGTTATTGGACCTTTCAACTACACCAAACAAAATGGCTATCTCGGAATTTCGGTTACATGTATTTGGGGAAATGTTGAGTATAGGATGGCTGCTTGCCTTCCTATCACTTTTGAATATTAAAAAGGACACTAAAACTTTCAATTTTTAATCGAATGAGCCCCTTTTGAAGCATCTAAACAACTCCATTTGTATGAAGTGCCCTGGTCTGAAAAGAAACATTTTGTCCATATCGCACTTTGCTTAGGCAGCACTTTTGCGCTGCTTATAATACGTTCCATGACAGAAATAAGTGCATTTCTCAGTATCAATTGATAGATGAGGCAGTGAAAGCACATTAGATGCTTTATCATTAGAAAAATTACCATTATTCATGCAAATACCACCAAATTATTCATACATGATGGACGAAAGAATAAAAATAAAATACAAGGTTGTTTAAATAGCATTCAAACTTCTAAATTTACTTTCTAACATTATAGTGTAGATGCCATTTATTTATCTCGTCTTATATATTTTTATAGCTTATTACCTTATTCAATGTTTATCTTATTTAATGTTTTATCTAACGGCTGTATCTATTACATTTTCAATAATCCTTCAAATTTACACTTTTTAGTGGCGAATTGATCTGTCTCATTTAATAAGCATGGCCAGCTCATAGACATGGATAAAAAAAAGTGGGCTCTTGATTCCTTATAAAAAATTTTATTTCACAAAGCTCTTCTTCTCCTTCTTTATTCTGTATTTAATTTATTTTTCTTTGAATCAAGGCTTCTACCACTAAATTCATGCCTGAGATACATTCCAACTTCAAGGATTTCTTGAACAAAACTGAATCGGTAATTGCCAAACCATCAGACGGAGCGATTGACTTGTGCTACAAGTTTTCTTCAGTATCTCCTAATTCCATGATAGTGGCTAAATGTATAATCACAGGCAACGTAATGGCACTGCCTAAGCAAAGAGTGATGTGGGCGCAATGTATTATTGATGGTTTTTTTTTTACTAAAGCACTATTGGAAATAAAAAGTTCTAATGCCGTTTTAAGAATAAAAATGATTGAAGGGTGGACAGCCCCCCCCCCCCATCATTTCTCCAAACACGTCATATCAAAATTTTGAAATAGCTGCTTTCTTCACCATAGTTGAAAGGTTCAGTAATTACGTCATTTGGGACGTCCCCCACCCCAATGGCAACCGAGGAAAAGAGTTATGCTAGCTGCCCATTGTTAATAAAGAGGGTTTTTATGGAAGGGGTGGTCGTTTAAACTTAGGAGGGTCTCATTCGATTGGAAATTGAACGTTTTAGTGCTCTCTTTAAGAGTCAAAAGTAATCGAAGAGTAACTAGCCCTCACCCTCAAGTCTTCTTTTCTCCAAGTATATCCGGTCAAAATTTTCAGATAGTAACTTTGTTCAAAATAGTCTAAAAGAACAATTAACAATAGTAGTATCCCCTCAACGAATTCCATGAGGCGTAATGAGCAGTTTATTTTCTTTGATTGCTTAAAAAACCTACGAGAGCCAGGACTTATTCTCTTTGGAATATCTTTGGATGTTACATAATAAGCTTTGGGTGTTACGTAATAGAGTGTTTTTTTTTTAAACTCGCCAGGAAAAAACTTTCAGGGGGCTGCTACTGGGAGACCATTAAGAAATTGGGTCTAACGCCCTCTTTTCTCCAAGTACATAAGATCGAACATTTGAGATAGTCACTTTGTTCAAAATAGTAAAAAAGAACAATTAACAATAGTAGTATCCCCCTCAATGAACACCTCAATTTTCACCAGGAAGGGGGCCTTAGCCTAAACGGGGGGCCCTAATCTATTGGAAATAGATTAGGAATATGATTAGGGGGGCCCTAATCCAATGGAAAGCCTTTTCCATTGGGGACTCTAGCAGTCAATTCAAGCGAGAGGGGGGGTAGCATCCAATTCCAATTGGAGCCCTAAAATTAATTCCAACAGGGGCCCTTAGCAACCAACTTCACCGGGCCCCTAACCTGACAAAAGGGAATCCCTAGCATTCAATTTCACAAGGAGGCCCTTTTCCTTCGTAAGAGCCCTTACCTAACCTAACCATGGGGTCCCCAACCTAACCTAGCAATCTTTTTCATCGGAGGCCCCTAGCAGTTAATTCAAGCGGGGGAGGACGGAGGCCATAACCAATTCCAACAGGGGGTCTAGAAGTCAATTCCAACGGGGGAGGGGCCTAGCGACCAATCCCAACAAGGTGCCCTTACCTAACCTAACCGGGGAGGTTCTAACCTAAACCAGCAGCCTTTTCATTGGGGTCCTAGCAGTTAATTCAAAAGGGGGGCTAGTATCCAACTCCAAAAGGAGGCTCTAACCAATTCAAACGGAATCCCTAGCAGTCAATTCTATGGGTGGCCCCAGCAGTCTATTCCAAGAGGGCCTAGCATCTGATTCCACTGGAGGTCCTTCCACCCAATTTCACCAAACTCCATAGCAACCAATTCCAAGTATCCAATTCCAGCGGGAGCCCCTAGAATTCAAATCCAACGGGGGGGCCTAGAAACCAATTCGTGAGGGGGATTCTAGCAGTCAATTTCACTGTGGGCCTTAACAGTCAAGTGTAAGGGGGGGGGGGGGGCTTTACCAACCAATTCCAACGGGGCCCTACCAGCCAATTCCATCGGGGGCATCCTAGCAACCAATTTCACCAGCAAGACGTTTCAGAACATTTCAAGATGTTTTTGAAACATTTTTCAAGACATTCCAAGACATTTTTTCTGACACATTTTCGGGATTCCTTTGGTTATTGTTTTTTTTGTTACGTTAAGACGATAGATACGTGGGTTGTTACATAATACTTTAAGAGACATTTTCTTTCATTCTGTTTTTATTTGTTTTCTCGGGGATCCTTTATAATCTGAACATTTTTGACCGTATTAGGATTCAAAATATATTCCCCCTCTATGGAATGGAGCACTAGACAGCTGGACTATGAAAGCCTTTCTAATATTATTTGGTGAATTCTTTCTACTTTATAACCTATTAAACGCAAGGAGAATCCCCTGCCCCGCTTACTAGAATGATTAAATGGATCACATATTTCCAACCCTTTACGCAGGAGAGCGCAAGCATTGCAATGATTCATCCTCGAACAAGAAATCTAAAGGACACAGAAAATTGTACAATCAAATTTTATTAACAAAAAGCATTAAAAATTGTGAAATCACAGAGAAAGCAAGTAAAACTCAAGAAACTGAAAAATAAAACGTAAAAACCTAATATAGGATAAAATACAAGCAAAAAGAACTAGAGGATTTAAGAAAGGTGGGAATCATAGCAATCAATTTCAGTGGGTACAGGGTTGTTGTTAGAGATAAATTTAAGCCATGTTAAGAGATATTTCTGAGAGGTTTTAATTAAAGTTTATTGTTTTACTGCTCTATTAGACACACCTGCAAGAAAAAAGTGGATTTTTTGCATTCCGCTATTCCTGAGAGATTTCAACGTAAATACCGCAATTCTTTGAGCCAAGACTATGCACATTCACACCACTGTCACAATTTGTGGCTAGTTTGCCCTTGCAAGGAATTCCAGGGGGGAACGGTTGTTATTAGAGGCAATTTGAGCCATATTAAGACGTATTTCTGAGAGGTTAAATGAAAAGGCATCGTTTCTATTACTCTGTTGGATGCACTTGCAAGAAAAAGAGACACATTTTTGCATTTGGGTATTTCTGAGTTTTCTATGAGTTTTTAAGTTTTTAATGATAATATCATGTTTCCTTAGCCAAAAATATGCATATTGATGCCACCGTGGCAAACTGTGAATGACACACGACACAGTCTAGCACCCCTTATGATTCCAAATACATTTTTCGGGTATTTTCTTGATAAAAGTATAATTTAAATCCATTGGGTCATGTTTCCGCAAGCCATCCTGAACGTGATGCATCATGTCAATTCACGCCACTGTGGCACACTTTGGATGCCACACAGCAACATCTGACCTCCCTAACCCTTCCTAAGACATTTTTCAAGTATTTTCTTGCCAAAAATCAAACTTCTAATCCATTGGTCTATGTTTTATGCAAGCCATCCTAAACAAGAGACACCATGACCGTTCCCGCTACCGTGGCAAACAATGGATGGCTCTCTGCCACCCTCTATCACCCCTCATTGTTCCTAAGAAATTTTCTAGATATTTTCATGTCAAAAATCATGCTTTAAATCTATTGGATCGTGTTTTCGCAAGCCACCCTCAGCGTGATACATCATGTCAATTCAAGCCACTGTCCCACACTATAAATGGCACACGGTACCTTCTGGCACCTCTGATTTTTCTTAAGACATTCTCCAGGTATTTTTTTGTTAAAATTGATGCTTTAAATCCATTGGTCCGTGTTATTTACAAACCATTCTAAACGAGATACACCATGACAATTCACGCCACCATGTCACAATATGGCTGGCCTTCTGGCACCCTCTGACACCACTTCATCACTCGTAAGGCATTAATCATGGCTTACGTTAAAGATCATACTTTAAAATCATTGGTTCATGTTTTCACAAACCAACCCTCCGTGATACACCATGTTCATTCACGCAACTATGCCATCCTATTACTAGCTTTCTGGCATCCTCTTGCACCCTTCATCATTCCTAAGACATTTTTTTGTTAAAAATGACAAAACGATTTCTCTTTTTTCTTTCAGGTACGTCTAATAGAGCAATAGCAATTGTCATTGAGACCTCTCAGAAATATCTTTTTTACGGCTTAAATTTACCTCTAATAACAGCCGTCTATCCCCTGAAATTGCTAATCACTTGGGTTCCAACCTTTCTTTAACTCAGTGTTCTTTTTGCTTCAATTTTATCCTATATCAGGTTTTTCAAGTTTTGCTTTTTAGTTTGTTTAGTGTGTTGTTTTTGCTTAAATTTTATCCTATATCAGGTTTTTTTCAAGTTTAGTTTTTTAGTTTGTTGAGTTTTAATTGCTTTCTGTGTAATTTCATGATTTTAAAAAGTTTTTTAACATTAAAATTTGTATTTACAAAAGTCTGTGTCCTATAGATTTTCTCACGAACCCGCTTAGTGCACTGAGGGGAATCGCTGTTGATTTTTTTCCTCATCTTAAATCATTTATAAAGAAAAGAGTAGTGGCTATGAGCCTCATGGAATTCGTTGAAGGGATGCTACTAACAATGCCTTCGGGGTTGACACAAACCCCCAGAGCCTGGAGGCAGGTGTTCTAAATCATGCCTCGGGTGCATATAAGGTTTTCATTGAAGGGCTGGTGGTATAATCTCTGTAGGGATCTTATTTGATTGGATATTGAAAGTTCTGTCTTCTTTTTTTGGTGTTGAAGGTGATCGGAGGAAAACTAGCCCCTCCCCCACCGCTACATATTTACAGATAAATATAAATATTTATATATATTATACATATAAATATTTTGTTCAAAATAGTCTAAAGATCTTATGACAATGCCTCTGAGGTTGACAGAACTACCCAAAGCCTGGGGGAAATTGTTAACTTATGCCCTGAGGGCATGTAAGGTTTTTGTAGAGTGAGTGGTCGTATAAATATTGCATGGGCCTCAGAACTTTGTAAGAGTCAAGAATAATCGGAGGGCAACTAGCTCTCACACCACGTCCTCTTTTCCACAAATGAATACGATCAAAATTTTGAGATAGCCATTTTGTTCAAAATAGTCCAAAAAACATATAACAATGCCTTGATTGTTGACAAAAATCCCCAGAGCCTGGGAGCAAGGGTTTTAAGTTCTGCCTATGGGGAATATAAGGTTTTTATTGAAAATATGGTTGTATAATCTTTGGATGGGGCTCATTTGATTGTATATTGAAACTTATATTTTTCTTCTTTCGCGTTGAAAGTGATCGCAGAGCAAGTAGATCCCCCCTTGCAAGATTTCTCTTCCTTAAAAGCATCCGATCAAAATATTTAGATGACTATTTTGTCCAAATAGTCCAAAGATCACTATACAATGCATCTGAGCTTGCCCCCAATAGCCCCCAATAGCTTGGGCACAAGGGTTTGAAGTTATGCCTCGGGGGCATATAAGGTTTTTATGGAAGGGGTAGTCACATAAACGTTTAAGGAGTTTCGTTTTATTTGAAATTGAAAGTTCTAGTTTTTTTTAAGAGTCAAAAATGATCGATACGAAAATGATTGGTCCCTCCTCCGCCCTTTCTCTTTTTCCCAAATGCATTCGATAGAAACTTTGAGATTGCCATTTTGCTGAAAATAGTCCAAAGATCATATTTATACCCCCCAGGATGACACAACCCCCCAGAGCCCAGGGTCAAGAGTTGTAAGATAAGCCTCGGGGGACATATAATAAATTATAGTACCCTTTGGTTAGTTCAAAATCCTTACAAACAAGCCATTTAAGCTTCAAGTTCATTCACCAAACCGTTCCTACGATAAAGCTAATACAGCCCTTTGACAACCTCCGTAAAGACAGCGTGTTGTGAATCTGTTAACCTTCCCACCCCCAGCTCCCAAAATTCCCTGAGTTCTTCAACTTTATATCCTTAGGCATTGTCAGAACAGTAGTCAAAGCAGTAGTATTAGTACTAGTAGCAATAGTAGCTGTATTAACAGTAACATCATTAGTATTAGTAGAATCAGAAGAATCGACATGTTGCCTATTGGTCAGTTGAACAACCCCCTCATCAAGTCCTATATGTTTCATCTTTATGCGATCAGCTGTTGCTGTGACATTAACGATATACCCTTTTGGTGATTTTTTATTCATATACTTCTTGAAATTTTCTTACAAGTACTTACAATAGCCTTACAAGTAGTTGCAATAGAATTAGAGTTGTATTAGTAGTAAGAGTTGCAGCAGCAGTACTAATAGCAGTGGCAGCATATGTATGCAGCCTTTTGGTCAGTTGAACATCCCCCTCGTGATACCCCCGAAGTTTAACCTTAATACGGTAAACCATTCTAAAAATAGTGGTATTAGTGGTAGTAGTAGGAGCAGTAATAACAATAAGTAATAACAGTGTTGTATTAAAGATTGTAATAATGCTAGCAGCAGCAGTATTAATAGTAATAGCAGCATGTACATGTTGCCTTTTGGTCAGTTGAATCCCCCCCCCTCTTGATATCCTGGAAGTTTCATCTTGATAAGGTAAGCCGTTCCGAAAATATTGCTAATACGCCATTTGACAATATGTATGCACATAGTATGTTTTGATTTAGTTCAAATTTCCCCCCTGTATTTTCTCAGATTTTATTACAGCATCCTTAGCCTTGATAATACTCGCTACAGAAACAGAGTTGTCGTGGTAGTAGTGGTAGTTGTAGAAGTAGTATTAGTGGTAGCAGTAGTAGTAGTCAGGGGAGTAGCTCCAGCATTTTTATTGGGGGACAATAGGGAGTCCTTATCCAGATAGTCAAGGGGCATAGGCCATGTAATAGCCTTTTTATTCAATTTTCTTTTGGGGGAAATGCACCCCCTTGTTCCCCCTCAATGACGCTCCTGGTAGCAGTAGTAGCAGTGGTAGTAGTGGCGTGCAGATATTGCTCCCCAAAGACATAATTACTAAGCCTTTCAACTATGCTGAACAAAATACCTGTCTCAAAATTTGATTGGATGTGTTTCGGGAAATAATGGATGTGGCGAGGGGCTGGTTACCGTCCAATCACTTTTGACTCATAAAAAAGGGGACTAGAACTTCAATAAAATTGAATTTAAAACCTGCAGAAACTTTTATGAGTAAGAATTTCCACAAACTTCTGAATAACATAGCATAATCTGGACTTGACTGAAAACAAAATAAATATTAAATGTTTTCACTTTTTAACTTTAAAAAATCAAAGCTAATACGACTTTAAGAAATAAATATCAGTTAAGCCTATGTATATTGAACTGTCCACATTCATATATGTTTATCAATGAAGCGCAGATTTTGTTCTGGTCTTCACAAGGCATGGGGGTGTCAGCCCTACTTATGTTAATTTCTGCTTGTTTTTAGTTTGACTCGCTTATTTATTGTAATTTCTGTTCGTTTTTGTGATTCATTTAACCATTGACGGTGATTTGTGTTTACGCTTGGTAGATTGTTTTATTTTAGTTCTTCTCATTTTTGTCGTTTTTCTCCGGTCATGCTCGCCAAGCAAAAATTGGTTTAATCATATCCTTAACTGACCGCATTTTTAGAATTTGCTCTCCAAAATTAATTGAGGAGGAATTATAGTTGTTAAAAGAGATTCTAATAAGTAACCATTATCCGGGTTGGTTAATTGACCAGACTTTTTCGAAAAGAAGAAAAAAATTCTAGAATTTTCTGACGATATTCTGGAAACAACAGAAAAGAAAGATATTTTTTGTTCTCTACCATCCAGGGTTGAGTGAAAAGCTTAAAAGAATTTTACAATATAATGGCTTAAAGGTAGCTTTAAGAGGTAGTAATACTTTGGTTAGTTTTTTAAATTCTGGAAAGGATCGAATTTCCGTAGACAAACAGAGTGGGGTTTATAAAATCCCATGAACTTGTGGAAGCTCTTATGTGGGACGCACTAACCAGAATTTAAAAATGAGATTGCTACAACATCAAAATTCTACGTGAATGAGACGTAGATTTCAATTTAGGTTTAGGTTCCCTGAAGATTTCACATCGGCCCTCTCGGAACATATCTATAATTTTCCAAATCATTTTATTTTGTTTGAAAATATTTCTTTGATTTCTAGGGACCAAAGGAACCTAAATTTTCAGGGAAACAATAGAAATTAAAAAAAAAAAAAATCGAGAATAATTCCATAAACAGAGATACGGGTAAATTTGGACTTAATTCAATTTATGATAACTTACTGAGTTCAAATAAAGTAAATATCACCTCACCTAAAAGCTATGACCTCTGTCCACGTAATATGTCAGATAAATCTAATGAACCAGAACCGAAAAGGTCAAAGAGACTGGCTTCTGCTAATGCATTGAAAAAAATAAGAGCAATAAACTATATGTAATTAGTTTATTAGGTATAAATTTTGTTTGGTTTTATTCATGTTGTTTAGTTTTACTGCTGATGATGAACACTTATATGTGTTCGAAATATCCAGTTAAATTTTATATCTGTTCACTGTCAATAAAAAGTTTTCATCCCTATTTTGAACTGTTTTACTTTCGTCATGGAAAGGCAGTGTGGTCTTCGAAGTTATCTTCTCATTTTGGTTCTTTGGCGTTCTTTACTTTTCTTCGAAAAACTCAATTTGTGGAAAAAGTTTTATAAATTAATCTTAAAAGGAAGTCGGGCCCAATAAATGCATAGCCGCGTGGAAATAAAGTGTCTTTTCCGCAATGTTTGAGGAGGCTATCTTCCAATTTACCTGTATTTTATAATGACTAGGTGTCGACCTTCCAATTTACCTGCATTTTACTGCTAAAGTTTAACTTATACTTTACCAAAAATATAATTCATGTTTTTAATGTGTTGAAACTTTAGCGTAAAGAGCGGGATGTTCTACTGGAAGGTTGTCCCCATTCCTTTATAAGAGATTGTGCATATTTTCGGACGGTTCGTGATAAAGAACTGTAAGTAAGAAATGTTGTGGCTCAGTAGTAACCGAAACTCTAAGAGACATGAACACAATAGATACATAAAAAGAGTTGAATTTTGATGCTTATTCAAATGTGTAAAATTCATCAAATTTAATGTTAAGCTATCAAAAGTTACATGCCTTAGAAAATGTGCTCAATTTTTGAAAAATGAGAAAAACACACTCAAAAGATCTTGTGGTCTTCACGAAAATCACACCATCAGATTCAGCATGTCACAGAACCTTACTGTAGAGACTTCAAGCTCGTATGTACAAAAATGTGGAATTTTGCATTTTTCGCAAAGTGAGGAAAGAAAAGGTTTATCTCACATTCTAATTGAATCTATGAAAATATTCAGTATCAGTTGCAGTCCAACCGAAAACCAAGAAGTGTTGGACAATTCATAATTTTAGGTTCTTGATACCATATCATATCATGATATATCAGATAATGACCATATCTGATGATGATACCATATCAAGATTTAGGTTCTTGATACCATACCATATACCATATCTTCTTCCATATCCTTCCCTCCCTCTAAACTCCATTTATTCAACCAAATTGTTAAAACAGGTATCATACACACATTTAAGTATATTTAGCTGAAGGGCCAAATGTGTCACTTTTAGGTTTGTGCTCCCTCATCTCCCTATTTACTATTTGAAAGATGGATATGTTGCACATTATTAAAATCTGATGCCCCAGCTCCTTGCATCATCTTCCAAATACCACTTAATTTCCAACTATAAAAAGGGTTTATGAGATATGGAATCATACAACAAATCTAAAGGAGTTATATTAAATCTGCCAACCTACAGTGCAAGCTGTCACATTTATTGCTAAGCAAGTAGGTTTGAACATTTCCAATAGGTTTACTTATTTGGGAATTAATGTTTTTTATAGATTAAAAGAATGCAATGCGTAAGAAACATTAGACGCTACTGTTACTTTTTTAGAGTAAAATAAAAAATAAAGTGAAAAGTGGTGGCAGCAGGTAGTTACCATCATCAGATAGATCACAAATTTATTTCAATGTTTTAGTTTCATTGACCTATTCGAACCTTTCGCAAAGTGCAAACCATTGAGAATACACCTCATGTCAACACAAAGAGCAGAAGTACGAGATGGCAGCCAGTGAGGGCAGTCTTATCTTTAGCCCAATAGCCCAGTTTATTTAAGGTCCCAACAATTCCTTGTGGTATCTTACAATTGGTATTACATTTTTACTCCAACCGCTTTCTGAAGATCAGACTAGCTAAGATGTAATGAGCAGACAAGAGCGTGTACATAGGTACTATTAATAAAAAAGCAAAATAATTCTTCTGAAAAACCTTTTATCGTCTCTCACACTGTGCATCCTAAAATGTGCTGTGCCTAAGAATGTGAAATTTTCAAGTAGTGTCGCTTTCCAAAAACGAATGCAAACTATGAGTTATAGATCTTTGATTTTATTTAATTCTTTTGTTCGTAGGACTTGTTATTTGGACTCTCTAAGCTATGTAGAGGATCGTTGGAAGATAAACTCAGATGGACTTTTCGTCTCTATGATACCAATAATGATAACACAATATCTCAGCAAGAAATGGAGAATGTAATTTCTTCAGTTGCCTTTTTGACAGGACCATACGACGAGGAGGACATTGAACGAAGAATCAAGCTATGGGTCGAGTCAGTCTTTGAGGTCAGTTGGAGAATTGAAAGTGGCAAATATATATTTTCGTTCATAAGTATTTTTCGATATCCATAACCGTGATTATCAATTGATTAGCCAGATGGTCTTTGGCAGATAATTTTGATCCAAGGTCATTCTGCATGACTGGTGATAAAACTCTAGTTAAGCCTTATCGAGTTTTGAAGGATCTGAAATATTTTCAATATACCATTGCGTTAAATCTGGCTCATGTGTAAGTCCTGAGACAGCGTACAAAAACATTCGGGTCATGCATCATGTCCTAGCCGAGATAGGGACCGAGCAACAAACCAAGTAGCCGAGTAGGGAAGAACAACTAACGTTTACTCAAGGATGATCAAAAAATTATTTTCAGCTGAAATTAAAAAGCAACATTGGGAACGAAAACGATCATAAATTATTCCGTATATGATGGGGTTGTCCCACTTCTCAATACCCTGCTCTTCAAGACTAAGTTCTTAGGACTTTTAAAAAGCTTTCTATTCTAATTAAACTTCCTTTGTGTTTCAGGAGTCTTTCTTAAAAATCGGGACAAACAGTCAAACTTTAGCGTAAAGAACAAGGTATTGACGACTGGTACAATCCCTTAATATACGGAATAATGTCTGTTCATTTTGAGTTTTAATGTAGCTCCTTTCTTTCAGTTGGAAAACTTTCTTTTTATCTAATTTCTGAACAAATACTACCGGTACATCTGGCTCACCCTCTATGAAAAATTTCCTCCCCTAACACAGAAACTCCTCCGTGTGAAGTTCGTCCCACGTAGAATACGGCCTCCTCCATAAAAATGCATCCTTGCTGAAATCCCCCAGTAAATTTTTTTGTGGACGATTCAGCCTGAAAAGTCTCCTTAGCATACTTTAATTTGAAAAGGACATTAATTTTCTAATCGTTTTTCCGATCCCTCAGGCAATCCCCCCTTCCGTGGATTTTTTTTTCCAGAAATACAAACCTGCTGAGCATTTCTTCCGGAGAATGCCCCTGGAACATCTCCAAATGCAAAATTGAATTGGCAAAGATAAAATAAGATAAAAAAAAGAATTTCATATATTAATTCTGCCAAATCTTCCCAGTGGAAAAATTTTCCTCGAAAGTTCAACCCTGACAAATTCCTTCTCCACTGAAGCTTCTCCCTATAGAAACCAACCCCAAGCACAAAGTTTCACCCCTGAAAAAATGTAAGTATTATTCCTAATAACAAATACTATAGGCAGACAATGGAAAAATTTCCTAACTTAAAGGTATATCTCCACGCGCTACGGTGGGGGGGGGGGATTCAAGCCACCTCTAAAGGCATAATTGTTGGATCTTTTAACTATGCTGAACAAAGTGACTATATCAAAATTTTTATCGGGCATCTTTGGGAAAAGGGGGCGTAGGAGAGGGGCTTGTTCCCCTCCATTCTTTTCCATCACTTAAAATGGGCACTGGAACTTTTAATTTCCATTCAAATGCATTCTCTCCCGATCTTCTAGGACATTTAGTTATATACACCCCTGGAAAAAAAATTAAATACACATCCGTTATCTTTCTTCTGGCAAATAAGTAAAATTCCACATTTATGTATATAGGAGCTTAAGACCTCTACATTAAGGTTCTATGATGTAGTGAAGTTGATGGTGCCATTTTCATTAATATTTCTTGGCTTTTACACGGTCTTTGCCACTTTTTTTAAATTCAGGCAAATTTATTCAGGCTTTTAGGTTTCCATGGGTAACACTAAACGTAATGAACCTTATATATTCGAAAAAAAAACTGAAAAAACTAAAAAAAGGCAAAAACTACAAAAAAACTAAAAACTAATAAAAAAATAAAAAAGCCGAAAAACTAAAAAAAATAAAGAAACTAAAAAAAGGAAAAAACTTAAAAAACTAAAAACTAAAAAAAACTAAAAAAAAGGAAAAATGAAAAATAGAAGAGAAAAAGAATACTAATAAAATTAAAAATAAAAAAAAAAAAATAAAAAAGATAAAAAGCTAAAAAAAGGTAAAAACCAATAAAAACTAAAAAGAAAAAAGGTAAAAAACTAAAAAAAAAAATTCATCTAAAAAACTAAAAAAAACTAAAAAACGTAAAAACTAAAAGAACTAAAAAAGTAAAAAAAAACTAAAAAAAGGAAAAAACTGAAAAATAAGCGGGATATAAAACAGGGGGATATAAATGACGACCGGGACACCGGGACATAAGGAATATTGAGCCCAAATTGAAAATCCAGATCAATTTATGTCTACTTTCAAAGTAAAAGGGCAAATTTATCATAGAGCAGGGTCTCTACTACCATTCTCAGGCGAGAATCATAAATTTTTACAATTGTACTTCATCAGTGATAGAAATTCTGAATTGAATGCACGTTGCGAAATTTCTCCCAACATTGAAAGGACAATCGTTTCCCAATTACAACATCTTTTCCACGAAAATAATAATTTAGTGCGTCTGTTCAAAACAGCCATCGATTTGATGCCTACTTATACGCATAAAATTGTTATTTCCGCTGACAAAACGCCTCCTGGCCAACATGTGCGTAGATACAATGCTCCAACTATCGACGAAGTGGCCATCGTTATGGTCGGTGATCAGTTTTTACCTCGAGATATTATTCTCAGGGTTTCCACCACACGTGCTACAACTAAAAATAGGCCTACCAATAATACTTTTAAGAAATATAAACCCACCAAAGCTTTGCTATGGCACTCGACCTGCCGTAAAAAAAACAATGGAAAACCTAATAGAGGCCACAATCTTGACAGGGCCTTTTGAGGGTGAGGCTGTTCTTATTCCTCGCATTCCCAAGATTCCAACGGATCTGCCTTTTCAATTTAAAAGATTGCAATTCCCAATTCGATTAGCATTTGCAATCACCATTAACAAAGCTCAAGGTCAATCATTAGAAAAATGTGGTATAGATCTTAATACTGATTGTTTTTCCCATTGACAATTGTACGTTGCATGTTCGAGGGTCGGTAAACCTGACAATCTATTTATATGCAGCGACAATTGGACAGCGAAGAATGTTGTATATTCGCAAGTTTTACGCAGTTAATTTGTATTTTATCTATCTATCTATCTATCTATATATATAAAAACGAGTTGTATGTATGCATGTTTGTTTGTTTGTAAAAAGAGCGTTTGCATATGATGTCATCATTAGTACATACGGCTTTGTATATGCAGAGACAATGGGAAAGCCAAGAATGTTGTATATTCGCAATTTTTACGTAGTTTAACTCCTGCAGACGAAATGAATGCTTGCCTAAAAAATTCTAAATTATAGGCACACGTAAAAATATTAAAATTAACTACAAATATGCGTGTCCGATTGCAAAACGATGACTCTGGTCAAACAGTAGACTCAATTTCAGGACGTATACAACTACCTGCTGATTTCTGTAATTTAGTGACGTCCAAAAATGAATTGATTGAAAAAGTATTTCCGAATATTCTAAAAAATTATAAAAATAATAAATGGCTAAGTGAAAGAGCGATTCTCGCACCCAAAAATATAGACGTCCACGAAATCAACAATATTGTTTTGAACAAGATTCGAGACCAGGCAGTCCTTTACAAGTCAGTCGACACAGTTTTGGAACCAAATGAAGCGGTTAATTATCCATCTGAATTTTTAAATTCCATAGATCCTTCAGGGTTTCCACCACACGTGCTACAACTAAAAATAGGCGTACCAATAATACTTTTAAGAAATATCAACCCACCAAAGCTTTGCAATGGCACGCGACTTGCCGTAAAAAAAAACAATGGAAAACCTATATATAAAAACGAGTTATGTGGATGCATGTTTGTTTGTTTGTAAAAAGAGCGTTTGTATATGACGTCATTATTAGTACATACGGCTTTGCATATGCACAGACAATGGGAAAGCCAAGAATGTTGTTTATTCGCAATTTTTGCGTAGTTTGAAACACATATATAAATCTATCTATATTCACAGGTGGGACACAGGGACACAACTACAATGGCGCGTAACTAATATGGCGCGTAACGACTTACGCGCGCGGGGGGGCTTGGGGGGGGGGCGCGAAGCGCCCCACCAACTAGGTGTTGGGGTGGCGCGAAGCGCCACCCCAACAGCTAGTATAGATATATATATATCTATATATATAAAAATAAGTTGTCTGTGGATCTGTGGATCTGTGGATCAGGTGACGATCCACAAAAAAGGTAAAAAACTAAAAACTAAAAAAAAAACTGAAAAAACTAAAAAAAGGCAAAAACTACAAAAAAAACTAAAAACTAATAAAAAAAATAAAAAATCTAAAAAACTAAAAAAAACTAAAAAAACTAAGTAACTAAAAAAACTAAAAACTAAAAAAAAAACTTAAAAAAAGGAAAAAACTGAAAAATAGAAGAGAAAAAGAAAACTAATAAAATTAAGAATAAAATAAAAAAAATAAAAAATATATAAAAATAAGCTGTCTGTCTGTCTGTGGATCTGTGGATCTGTGGATCAGGTGACGATCCACAAAAAAGGTAAAAAACTAAAAACTAAAAAAAAACTGAAAAAACTAAAAAAAGGCAAAAACTACAAAAAAAAACTAAAAACTAATAAAAAAAAATAAAAAAGCTAAAAAACTAAAAAAAACTAAAAAAACAAAAACTAAAAAAACTAAAAACTAAAAAAAAAACTTAAAAAAAGGAAAAAACTGAAAAATAGAAGAGAAAAAGAAAACTAATAAAATTAAGAATAAAATAAAAAAAAATAAAAAAGATAAAAACTAAAAAAAAAAGTAAAAAGAAAAAACGAAAAAAACTAAAAAAGCTAAAAAAAAGGTAAAAACCAATAAAAAACTAAAAAGAAAAAAAGGAAAAAAAAAACTAAAAAAACTAAAAACTAAAAAAAAAACTTAAAAAAAAGGAAAAAACTGAAAAATAGAAGAGAAAAAGAAAACTAATAAAATTAAGAATAAAAATAAAAAAAAATAAAAAAGATAAAAACTAAAAAAAAAAGAAAAAACGAAAAAAACTAAAAAAGCTAAAAAAAAAGGTAAAAACCAATAAAAAACTAAAAAGAAAAAAAGAAAAAAAACTAAAAAAAAATTTCATCTAAAAAACTAAAAAAAACTAAAAAAGGTAAAAACTAAAAGAACTAAAAAAGAAAAAAAAACTAAAAAAAGGAAAAAAACTGAAAAATAAAGGACAATCTAAATAAATGACGACACTCAAAGAGAAAGCGACCGGGACAAAAGGAATGTTCGATTAGCAATCAACAAAGCACCGGGACACAGGGAGTATAAATGACGACGACCGGGACACAGGGACATAACTACAAAGGGGACGCCGGGGTGCACAGGGGGATATATAAATGAATAAAATTAAGAATAAAATAAAAAAAAATAAAAAAGATAAAAACTAAAAAAAAAAGTAAAAAGAAAAAACGAAAAAAACTAAAAAAGCTAAAAAAAAGGTAAAAACCAATAAAAAACTAAAAAGAAAAAAAGGAAAAAAAAACTAAAAAAACTAAAAACTAAAAAAAAAACTTAAAAAAAAGGAAAAAACTGAAAAATAGAAGAGAAAAAGAAAACTAATAAAATTAAGAATAAAAATAAAAAAAAATAAAAAAGATAAAAACTAAAAAAAAAAGTAAAAAGAAAAAAACTAAAAAAAACTAAAAAAGGTAAAAACTAAAAGAACTAAAAAAGAAAAAAAACTAAAAAAAGGAAAAAAACAGAAAAATAAAGGAGAAACAATCTAAATAAATGACGACACTCAAAGAGAAAGCGACCGGGACAAAAGGAATGTTCGATTAGCAATCAACAAAGCACCGGGACACAGGGAGTATAAATGACGACGACCGGGACACAGGGACGTAACTACAAAGGGGACGCCGGGGTGCACAGGGGGATATATAAATGACGATGGCGACTCAGGGAATGGTCGATTCACAGGTGGGACATAGGGACACAACTACAATGGCGCGTAACTAATATGGCGCGTAACAACTTACGCGCGCGGGGGGGCTTGGGGGGGCGCGAAGCGCCCCCACCAACTAGGTGTTGGGGTGGCGCGAAGCGCCACCCCAACAGCTAGTATATATATATATATATATATATATATATATATATATATATATATATATATATATATATATATATATATATATATATATATATATCAGTTTCATCAGCTAGGATGAAACTGAATATACCACTTGATGCCTTTCTCTACTCTCTTTCATAAGTCAAAATATTCTTCTAGGGCAAAATCCATTTTAAGCCCTTAAAGGGTTCAAAACAGTCCATAGTAACCAAAGGTAAAAATATGTTTCTAAAAAAAACTAACTAGTGAGAGAAAATTTCCATTTGCAGCTGATTGAGGAAAGGTCAAAATCTTTTTTTTTAGTCTTAATAGTGAAATGTTATTTTGGAAACAAATTTGCAGAATGTTTTTTTTTAAAAAGCTAGAAACCCCTCAAAGTGACATTAGTTTTGCTGTGAGATCAATTTTGAAGGGTTTTCAGCTCTTTTTATAAATCCTGCAAATTTGTTTTCTTAATAACATTTCACTACTAAGACAAAGGAAAATGATAATTATTATTCCTGATTCAGCTGCAAATGAAAATTTTTTCACCAGGCAGTTTTTTTAAATACATTTTTAAACTTTTGGTACCTAGGATTATTTAAGGTACTTCTGTATTATCCAGAACACACTCAATTAGAGAAGTTAGGTTCTTTTGTGAAACAAACTATGATGCAGGTATATTTTATACCTGCATCGTCATTTATACGTTATCGTCATTATGACGATGACGTCATTAAAGGTATTTAAGACATTCGTTCATGGAAAAATGTTTAATTGTAAAATGACTGAAGAACCTACAATGTCAACAGCCGAGGAAGCTGCTCAAAGAGTCTATGCCAAAAAACTTGCTGCTGATAGAGAAAGTAAGAAAAGAAAGCGTGCCGAGGAATCACAAGAGCAACACAAAACCAGACTTGCTGCTAAAAGAGAAAGTGAAAAAAGAAGGCGTGCCGAGGAATCACAAGAACAGCAAGAAAACAGGCTTGCGGCTGATAGAGAAAGTAAGAACAGAAAGCGTGCCGAGGAATCACAAGAGCAACGCAAAACCAGACTTGCTGCTAAAAGAGAAAGTGAAAAAAGAAGGCGTGCCGAGGAATCACAATAACAGAAAAAAAACAGGTTTTCGGCTGATAGAGAAAGTAAGAAAAGAAAGCGTGCCGAGGAATCACAAGAGCAACCTGAAAATTATCGCCTGGCATTCAGGTACAGCCCAGTAGATGATTATAGCTTGAGTAGATGTGTTCAAATCGGGACTATGTCTAAAATTTGTCCCTATTGCAAGGCCTTGAAGTTCAATGGTGAAACAATGGGAATGTGTTGCGCCTCAGGAAAAGTTAAACTTCCTCTATTGGCTGCACCATCAGAGCCATTGAAGACTTTGCTTACTGAAACTACGTCAGAATCTAAGCGTTTTTTATCACAGATCATAAAATATAACTCATGTTTCCAAATGACGTCGTTTGGTGCCAAAATCGAAAATCCAGATAAATTTATGCCTACTTTCAAAGTAAAAGGGCAAATTTATCATAGAGCAGGGTCCCTTCTACCATTCTCAGGCGAGAATCATAAATTTTTACAATTTTACTTCATCAGTGATAGCAATTCTGAATTGAATGCACGTTGCAAAATTTCTCCCAACGTTGAAAGGACAATCGTTTCCCAATTGCAACATCTTTTCCACGAAAATAATAATTTAGTGCGTCTGTTCAAAACAGCCATCCATTTGATGCCTACTGATACGCATAAAATTGTTATTTCCGCTGAAAAAAATGCCTCCTGGCCAACATGTGCGTAGATACAATGCTCCAACTATCATCGAAGTGGCAATCGTTATGGTCGGTGATCAGTTTTTACCTCCAGATATTATTCTTCATAAGCGAAACACTCAGTTGGTAAGAATTGCTGAAAATCATCGATGCTACGATGCCCTACAATATCCTATCATTTTTTGGGATTGAGCTGACGGCTATCACTTTAATATTAAATTGATGAATCCAGCCACTACCAAAGAAATGAATAAGAAATGCAGTGCAATGCATTATTATTCCTATAGACTAATGATTCGGCAGGATGAAGACAATTATATTTTAAAATGCCGTCAATTGTTTCACCAATACGTCGTTGATATGTATGCAAAAATTGAATCAAAACGTATGCGTATATTCGTCTCTATGGTCGTCCAGATTTATTTATTACATTTACATGTAATCAATCTTGGGACCTGATATAGAAGCTTTTACTTCAAGGACAATCGGCGATTCATAGACATGACATTACGGCCCGTGTCTTCCGGCAAAACTTGAAATCACTGATAAACTACATAGTAAAACTTGAAGTGTTTGGGTCAGTGCGATGCTGGATGTACTCAGTGGAATGGCAAAAACGAGGTTTGCAACACGCACATATACTAATCTGGCTACATAATAAAATTACTTCTAATGAAATTCATGATGTGATTTCCGCTGAAATACCTGATGAAAATGTCGATAAGGGATTATATGATATTGTTGTAAAAAATATGATGCATGGACCTTGCGGTGCACTGAACGAAAATTCACCATGCATGGCCAAAGGAAGGTACACAAAGCAATATCCTCGACTTTTAGTATCCAACACAATTACTGGCAATGATGGTTACCCACAATATAGAAGAAGATCTACTGAAGATGGCGGTGAAACAGCAATAATAAAGAAGCGTAACAGTAGCATTCCGAAATCAAAGATATCGACGAAATCGTACAATATCAGGCTGGAAGACACATAATCAGTAATGAAGCTGTTTGGCGAATTCTTTCATTTCCGATACATGAACGTAGTCCAGCTGTTGTTCACTTAGCGGTACATTTACAGAATGGTCAACGTGTTTATTTTTCGGAATCCAACGTGCAACAAAGAGCCCTGAATCCACCGGATACAAAGTTAACTGCTTTCTTTTCGCTATGCAAAAATGATTCTTTTGCAAAAAAAAAACTGCTGTATACAGAATTGCCTTCGTATTACACGTGGAATACTAAAAATAAAGCATTTGAACGTCGAAAACAGGGTAAGTCAGTCGACGGCCAACCATCTTCAAAGATACAACGATAGGAAGACTCTACACCGTTCAACCCATTCAACATGAATGCTTCATTCTACGCCTGCTTTTGGTGAATGTACCCGGTCCGATGTCCTTTGAGTATTTGAGAACTGTAAACGGTACTATACATGACACTTACCGTAGTGTATGCCAAGCTCTGAATTTATTGGAGATTGACCAACACTAGGATAACTGCATCAATGACGCGTGCGTAACGTCAACTCCAAGTCAAATTTGTGCATTGTTTGGCATCATACAAACAACTTGCTCTCCATCAGCTCCTACAGAGTTATGGGAAAAATATAAATCAAAAATGTCCGAAGATATACTCCATCGAAAAAGGTTAGAGACGTCAGATATGACTTTTGATTTCACATCAGAAATTTATAACTACACTTTCGTTATTATAGAAGATTTGTGCGTATGTATGGCAAACAAACCTCTTAAGGATTTGGGAATGCCTTCACCTAATCGTACCGCTGCTGTTTCGACATTTGTAGAATTGGATCTTGAACAAAGTTACAGTACGAGCGATCTATTGTCGTATGTACAAAATAACATTTCCAAGTTAACGTCGGAACAAAAAGACATTTATGATACGATAATGCATTGTGTCGATAACAACATTGGAGAAATTTTCTTTTTGGATGCGCCAGGAGGTACTGGTAAAAGGTTTGTGAGAAAACTGATTCTGGCATCAATTCGATCAAAAAATAATATAGAGTTGGCAATTGCGTCGTCCGGAATAGCCGCAACGTTGCTGCCTGGTAGAAGAACTGCTCATTCCGCTTTGAAATTGCCTCTAAATTTGCATTCTACAGAAACTCCCACGTGCAATATTTCCAAATCATCTGGGATGGGTAAAGTGTCGCAGCAATGCAAACTTATTATTTGGGACGAATGCACAATGGCACACAAAAAATCACTCGAGGCTCTGGATCAATGTTTGAAGATTTGCGAGGGAATTCGAAACCCTTTGGCAGCACATTAATATTGCTTGCGGGAGCTTTCAGGCAAACATTACCTATAATACATAGATCAACCCCTGCAGACGAAATGAATGCATGCCTGAAAAATTCTAGTTTATGAGCACACGTAAAAACGTTAAAATTAACTACAAATATGCTTGTCCGATTGCAAAACGATGACTCTGGTCAAACATTTTCAGATCAATTGCTGGCAATTGGAAACGGAAAGCTCCCAGTAGACTCAATTTCAGGACGTATACAACTACCTGCTGAAGTCTGTAATTTAGTGACGTCCAAAAATGAACTGATTAAAAACGTATTTCCGAATATTCTAAACAATTATAAAAATAATAAATGGCTAAGTGAAAGAGCGATTCTTGCACCCAAAAATATAGACGTCCACGAAATCAACAATATTGTTTTGACCAAGATTCGAGACCAGGCAGTCCTTTACAAGTCAGTCGACACAAATTTGGAACCAAATGAGGCGGTTAATTTTCCATCTGAATTTTTAAATTCCGCAGATCTTTCAGGGTTTCCACCACACGTGCTACAACTAAAAATAGGTGTACCAATAATACTGTTAAGAAATATCAACCCACCAAAGCTTTGCAATGGCACGCGACTTGCCGTAAAAAAACAGTGGAAAACGTAATAGAGGCCACAATCTTGACAGGGCCTTTTGAGGTTGAGGCTGTTCTTATTCCTCGCATTCCCATGATTCCAAAGGATTTACGTAACATCCGCGTGTGCGCCGCCCTTACGTAAAACCAACAT
>NC_088865.1:37599015-37618165 GCF_032884065.1 Artemia franciscana
CAAAAAACGCTTAGATTCTGACGTATTTCCAGTAAGGAAAGTCTTCAATGGCTCTGGTGGTGCAGCCAATAGAGGAAGTTTAACTTTTCCTGAGGCGCAACACATTCCCATTGTTTCACCATTGAATTTTAAGGCCTTGCAATAGGGACAAATTTTAGACATTGTCCCGATTTGAACACATCTACTCAAGCTATAATCATCGACTGGGTTGTACCTGAATGCCAGGCGATAACTTTCAGATTGCTCTGATTCCTCGGCACGCTTTCTTTTCTTACTTTCTCTATCAGCCTCAAGCCTGTTTCCCTGCTGTTCTTTTGATTCCTCGGCACGCCTTCTTTTTTTACTTTTTCTTTCAGAAGCAAGTCTGGTTTCGCGTTGCTCTGGTAGTTCCTCGACACGCCTTCGTTGACGTAAATTGCACATTCTTAATCTGGCCATTTCTCTTTGAACCGCAAGCCTGGTTTTGCTTTTTGGTAACATTCTACCTTTTTCAATGTTTTTCAATTTTTCAGTGTTCATTCTAACATTGATGTTAGAAAAAAATTTTACGTACCAAGCATGCAAACACTCGACAATTTATAATAAAACTCAAAATTATAAATATCTGTTATAAGGTTTTCGAATTACTTTAATCTATTGTCAAAATATATAGAAATATTTATGCAATTACCAGTTTCTACATTTTTAGTTTCAGTTTGCTTTTCAGTTTAGTTTCATTTTTATATATATTTAAGATATAATCTGGCGTAACGGACAGACAACTTATTTTTATATATATAGAAGATAGATTTTTATATATATAGATACAGTTTCTTCTTTAGTTTTTTTTCTTTTTTAGTTTTTTCTTTTTTTAGTTTCTTCTTTTTATTGATTTGTTTTCTTCAATTTCTCAATGTTCATTCTAACATTGACACTTGGAAAAATCTTTACGTGCCAAGCATGCTAAAGCTCCAACAATTTAAATTAAACCTCAAATTTGGGGTATCTGTTTTAAGGTTTTCGAATTACTTTAATCTATTGTCAAAATATATTGAAATATTTGTGCAATTCCCAGTTTTTTTTTTAGTTTTTTCTTTTTTTAGTTTTTAGCTTTTTTAGTTTTTTTTTAGTTTTTTATCTTTTTTATTTTTTTACGTTTTTTCTTTTTAGGTTTTATCTTTTTTTAATTTTTTAATTTTTAATTTTTTTTTTTTAGTTTTTTCTCTTAGTTTTTTTTTAGTTTTTTACCATTTTTCTTTTTCGAATTACTTTAATCTATTGTCAAAATATTTCGAAATATTTATGCAATTTCCAGTTTTTACATTCTAGTTTGTTTTCTTTTATATATATAGAAGATATAATCTGGCGTAACGGACAGACAACTTATTTTTATATATATAGATATATATATATATATACTAGCTGTTGGGGTGGCGCTTCGCGCCACCCCAACACCTAGTTGGTGGGGGCGCTTCGCGCCCCCCCCAAGCCCCCCCGCGCGCGTAAGTCGTTACGCGCCATAATAGTTACGCGCCATTGTAGTTGTGTCCCTATGTCCCACCTGTGAATATAGATAGATATATATATATGGTTTTAACTACGTAAAACTTGCGAATATACAACATTCTTTGCTGTCCCATTGTCTTTGCATATAAATAGATTGTCAGGTTTACCGACTCTTGAACATGCAACATATAATGGTCCATGGGAAAACAATCTGTATTCAGATCTATACCTCATGATTCTAATGATTGCCCTTGAGCTTTGTTGATGGTGATTGCTAATCGACCATTCCCTGTCCCGGTGTCCCGGTCGTCATTTACATCCCCTGTTTCCCCGGTGTCCCCGTTGTAGTTGTGTCCCTGTGTCCCGGTCGTCATTTATATTCCCTGTGTCCCGGGTCCCGGTCGTCATTTGTATCTCGGTGTCCCGGTCTGTATATACATTCGTTTTTAGTTTTTTTTTCTTTTTAGTTTTTTTGTCCCGGTCGTCATTTATATCCCCCTGTTTCCCCCGGTGTCCCCGTTGTAGTTGTGTCCCTGTGTCCCGGTCGTCATTTATATTCCCTGTGTCCCGGTCGTCATTTGTATCCCGGTGTGCCGGTCTGTATATACATTCGTTTTTTAGTTTTGTTTTTCTCCTTTATTTTTTTCCTTTTTTTTTCTTTTTTAGTTTATTTAGATTTTTAGATTTTTTAGTTTTTTTATTAGTTTTTAGTTTTTTTTTCTTTTTAGTTTTTTTGTAGTTTTTACCTTCTTTTTAGTTTTGTTAATTTTTTTTTTACTTGTGTCCTGGTCGTCATTTATACTCCCTGTGTCCCGGTGCTTTGTTGATTGCTAATCGAACATTCCTTTTGTCCTGGTCGCTTTCTCTTTGAGTGTCGTCATTTATTTTTTTCTTTTTTAGTTCTTTTAGTTTTTACCTTTTTTAGTTTTTTTTAGTTTTTAGTTTTTTTAGTTTTTTTACCTTTTTTTAGTTTTTTAGTTTTTTTAGTTTTTTAGCTTTTTTATTTTTTTTATTAGTTTTTAGTTTTTTTGTAGTTTTTGCCTTTTTTTTAGTTTTTTAGTTTTTTAGCTTTTTTATTAGTTTTTAGTTTTTTTGTAGTTTTTGCCTTTTTTTAGTTTTTTTAGTTTTTTAGCTTTTTTATTTTTTTTATTAGTTTTTAGTTTTTTTTGTAGTTTTTGCCTTTTTTTAGTTTTTTCAGTTTTGACGTCACCTGATCCAGTTTTTTCAGGTGACGTCACCTGATCCACGATCCACAGATCCACAGACAACTTATTTTTATATATATAGATAGTTTTTTTTTTTTACTTTTGTCCTGGTCGTCATTTATACTCCCTGTGTCCCGGTGCTTTGTTGATTGCTAATCGAACATTCCTTTTGTCCTGGTCGCTTTCTCTTTGAGTGTCGTCATTTATTAGTTTTTTCCCTTTTTTTTTTAGTTTTTTATTGGTTTTTACCTTTATTTTAGCTTATTTTTCAGATTTTTCCTTTTTTTTAGTTTTTTTTTTATTTTTTATTTTTTTTAGTTTTTTACCTTTTTTTAGTTTTTTTAGTTTTTTTAGTTTTTTAGCTTTTTTACTTTTTTTATTAGTTTTTAGTTTTTTTTTGTAGTTTTTGCCTTTTTTTAGTTTTTTCAGTTTTTTTTTTTAGTTTTTTATTGGTTTTTACCTTTATAGTTTTTTTAGTTTTTTAGCTTTTTTATTTTTTTTATTAGTTTTTAGTTTTTTTTGTAGTTTTTGCCTTTTTTTAGTTTTTTCAGTTTTGACGTCACCTGATCCAGTTTTTTCAGGTGACGTCACCTGACACATCCATCCACACATCCACAGACAGACAGACAACTTATTTTTATATATATAGATATATATATATATATATATATATATATCTATCTATAGATATAAAAATAAGTTGTCTGTGTGTGGATCTGTGGATCTGTGGATCAGGTGACGTCACACTAAATTATTTCACACTAATACAAAAGAAGAAAAAAACTAAAAAAGGTAAAAACTACAAAAAAAAACTAAAAAGAAAAAAAAACTAAAAAAGCTAAAAAACTAAAAAAAAAACTAAAAAAAAGGTAAAAATCTAATAACTAAAAAAAAACTGAAAAAAATAAAAAAAGGCAAAAACTACAAAAAAAATAAAAACTAATAAAAAAAACTAAAAAAGCTAAAAAACTAAAAAAACTAAAAAAAACTAAAAAAAGGTAAAAAACTAAAAAAAAACTAAAAAAAGGAAAAAACTGAAAAATAAAAGAGAAAAAGAAAACTAAAAAAATATGAATAAATATATATAAAAATAAGTTGTTTGTGGGTTATGTCTGTCTGTCTGTCTGTCGAGTGACGCCGTGTTTGTCCGCATATGACGTCTGAATTATTTCACACTAATACAAAAGAAGAAAAAAAAAACTAAAAAAGGTAAAAACTACAAAAAAAACTAAAAAGAAAAAAAACTAAAAAAGCTAAAAAACTAAAAAAAAACTAAAAAAAGGTAAAAAACTAAAAACTAAAAAAAACTGAAAAGACTAAAAAAAGGCAAAAACTAAAAAAAAAACTAAAAACTAATAAAAAAACTAAAAAAGCTAAAAAACTAAAAAAACTAAAAAAAATAAAAAAGGTAAAAAACAAAAAAAAACTAAAAAAGAAAAAACTAAAAAAAAGGAAAAAACTGAAAAATAAGAGAAAAAGAAAACTAAAAAAATATTAATAAATATAAAAAATATAAATATAAATATAATATAAATTAGCAATCAACAAAGCACCGAGACACAAATGACGACCGGGACACAGGGAGTATAAATGACGACCAGGACATAAGTAAAAAAAAAAAACTAAAAAAACTAAAAAAATGGTAAAAACTACAAAAAAACTAAAAACTAATAAAAAAACTAAAAAATCTAAAAATCTAAATAAACTAAAAAAGAAAAAAAAGAAAAAATGAAAAAAAAAAAGGAGAAAAACAAAACTAAAAAACGAATGTATATACAGACCGGTACACCGGGATACAAATGACGACCGGGACACAGGGAATATAAATGACGACCGGGACACAGGGACACAACTACAATGGGGACGCCGGGGGAAACAGGGGGATATAAATGACGACCGGGACAAAAAAACTAAAAAGAAAAAAAAACTAAAAACTAATAAAAAAACTAAAAAATCTAAAAATCTAAATAAGCTAAAAAAGAAAAAAAAAGGAAAAAAATAAAGGAGAAAAACAAAACTAAAAAACGAATGTATATACAGACCGGGACACCGGGATACAAATGACGACCGGGACACAGGGAATATAAATGACGACCGGGACACAGGGACACAACTACAACGGGGACACCGGGGGAAACAGGGGGATGTAAATGACGACCGGGACACCGGGACAGGGAATGGTCGATTAGCAATCACCATCAACAAAGCTCAAGGGCAATCATTAGAATCATGAGGTATAGATCTGAATACAGATTGTTTTCCCATGGACCATTATATGTTGCATGTTCAAGAGTCGGTAAACCTGACAATCTATTTATATGCAAAGACAATGGGACAGCAAAGAATGTTGTATATTCGCAAGTTTTACGTAGTTAAAACCGCCACCCCAACACCTAGTTGGTGGGGCGCTTCGCGCCCCCCCCAAGCCCCCCCGCGCGCGTAAGTCGTTACGCGCCATAATAGTTACGCGCCATTGTAGTTGTGTCCCTATGTCCCACCTGTGAATATAGATATATATATATATATATATGGTTTTAACTACGTAAAACTTGCGAATATACAACATTCTTTGCTGTCCCATTGTCTTTGCATATAAATAGATTGTCAGGTTATCCCCCTGTTTCCCCCGGTGTCCCCGTTGTAGTTGTGTCCCTGTGTCCCGGTCGTCATTTATATTCCCTGTGTCCCGGGTCCCGGTCATCATTTGTATCCCGGTGTCCCGGTCTGTATATACATTCGTTTTTTAGTTTTGTTTTTCTCCTTTATTTTTTTCCTTTTTTTTTCTTTTTTAGCTTATTTAGATTTTTAGATTTTTTAGTTTTTTTTATTAGTTTTTAGTTTTTATTTCTTTTTAGTTTTTTTGTCCCGGTCGTCATTTATATCCCCCTGTTTCCCCCGGTGTCCCCGTTGTAGTTGTGTCCCTGTGTCCCGGTCGTTATTTATATTCCCTGTGTCCCGGTCGTCATTTGTATCCCGGTGTACCGGTCTGTATATACATTCGTTTTTTAGTTTTGTTTTTCTCCTTTTTTTTTTTCCTTTTTTTTTCTTTTTTAGTTTATTTAGATTTTTAGATTTTTTAGTTTTTTTATTAGTTTTTAGTTTTTTTTTCTTTTTAGTTTTTTTGTAGTTTTTACCTTCTTTTTAGTTTTGTTAATTTTTTTTTTTACTTGTGTCCTGGTCGTCATTTATACTCCCTGTGTCCCGGTGCTTTGTTGATTGCTAATCGAACATTCCTTTTGTCCTGGTCGCTTTCTCTTTGAGTGTCGTCATTTATTTTTTTCTTTTTTAGTTCTTTTAGTTTTTACCTTTTTTAGTTTTTTTTTAGTTTTTAGTTTTTTTAGTTTTTTACCTTTTTTAGTTTTTTAGTTTTTTAGCTTTTTTATTTTTTTTATTAGTTTTTAGTTTTTTTGTAGTTTTTGCCTTTTTTTTTAGTTTTTTGTCCTGGTCGCTTTCTCTTTGAGTGTCGTCATTTATTAGTTTTTTCCTTTTTTTTTTTAGTTTTTTATTGGTTTTTACCTTTATTTTAGCTTATTTTTCAGTTTTTTCCTTTTTTTTAGTTTTTTTTTATTTTTTATTTTTTTTTAGTTTTTTACCTTTTTTTAGTTTTTTTAGTTTTTTTAGTTTTTTAGCTTTTTTACTTTTTTTATTAGTTTTTAGTTTTTTTTTGTAGTTTTTGCCTTTTTTTAGTTTTTTCAGTTTTTTTTTTAGTTTTTTATTGGTTTTTACCTTTATAGTTTTTTTAGTTTTTAGCTTTTTATTTTTTTTATTAGTTTTTAGTTTTTTTTGTAGTTTTCGCCTTTTTTTAGTTTTTTCAGTTTTGACGTCACCTAATCCAGTTTTTTCAGGTGACGTCACCTGACACATCCATCCACACATCCATCCACACATCCATCCACAGACAACTTATTTTTATATATATAGATATATATATATGTTTTTAACTACGTAAAACTTGCGAATATACAACATTCTTTGCTGTCCCATTGTCTGTGCATATAAATAGATTGTCAGGTTTACCGACTCTTGAACATGCAACATATAATGGTCCATGGGAAAACAATCCGTATTCAGATCTATACCTCATGATTCTAATGATTGCCCTTGAGCTTTGTTGATGGTGATTGCTAATCGACCATTCCCTGAGTCGCCATCGTCATTTATATATCCCCCTGTGCACCCCGGCGTCCCCTTTGTAGTTATGTCCCTGTGTCCCGGTCGTCATTTATATTCCCTGTGTCCCGGTCGTCATTTGTGTCCCGGTGTTCCAGTCTGTGATTTCTCTTTGAGTGTCCCGGGCGTCATTTATATTCCTTGTGTCCCGGTGTCCCGGTCGTCATTTATATCCCCCTGTGCCCCCCGGCGTCCCCATTGTAGTTGTGTCCCTGAGTCCCGGTCGTCATTTATATTCCCTGTGTCCCGGTCTGTATATACATTCGTTTTTTAGTTTTGTTTTTCTCCTTTATTTTTTTACTTTTTTCTTTTTTTTCTTTTTTAGTTTATTTAGATTTTTAGATTTTTTAGTTTTTTTTATTAGTTTTTAGTTTTTTTGTAGTTTTTACCATTTTTTTAGTTTTTTTTAGTTTTTTTTTTTTACTTGTGTCCTGGTCGTCATTTATACTCCCTGTGTCCCGGTCGTCATTTGTGTCTCGGTGCTTTGTTGATTGCTAATTTATATTATATTTATATTTATATTTTTTATATTTATTAATATTTTTTTAGTTTTCTTTTTCTCTTATTTTTCAGTTTTTTCCTTTTTTTTAGTTTTTTCTTTTTTAGTTTTTAGTTTTTTTTTGTTTTTTACCTTTTTTTAGTTTTTTTAGTTTTTTTAGTTTTTTAGCTTTTTTAGTTTTTTTATTAGTTTTTAGTTTTTTTTTAGTTTTTGCCTTTTTTTAGTTTTTTCAGTTTTTTTAGTTTTTAGTTTTTTACCTTTTTTTTAGTTTTTTTTTAGTTTTTTAGCTTTTTTAGTTTTTTTTTCTTTTTAGTTTTTTTGTAGTTTTTACCTTTTTTAGTTTTTTTTCTTCTTTTGTATTAGTGTGAAATAATTCAGACGTCATATGCGGACAAACACGACGTCACTCGACAGACAGACAGACAGACATAACCCACAAACAACTTATTTTTATATATATTTATTCATATTTTTTTAGTTTTCTTTTTCTCTTTTATTTTTCAGTTTTTTCCTTTTTTTTTAGTTTTTTTCTTTTTTAGTTTTTAGTTTTTTTTAGTTTTTTACCTTTTTTTAGTTTTTTTTTAGTTTTTTTAGTTTTTTAGCTTTTTTAGTTTTTTTATTAGTTTTTATTTTTTTTGTAGTTTTTGCCTTTTTTTATTTTTTTCAGTTTTTTTTAGTTATTAGATTTTTACCTTTTTTTAGTTTTTTTTAGTTTTTTAGCTTTTTTAGTATTTTTTTCTTTTTAGTTTTTTTTGTAGTTTTTACCTTTTTTAGTTTTTTTCTTCTTTTGTATTAGTGTGAAATAATTCAGACGTCATATGCGAACAAACATGACGTCACCTGATCCACAGATCCACAGATCCACACACAGACAACTTATTTTTATATATATAGATAAGATATAATCTTGCGTAACAGACATAGCGTAACAGACATAAAAGACAGACAACTTATTTTTATATATATAGATTTTTATATATATAGATACAGTTTGTTCTTTAGTTTTTTTTCTTTTTTAGTTTTTTCTTTTTTTTTTAGTTTCTTATTTTTATTGATTTGTTTTCTTCAATTTGTCAATGTTCATTCTAAAATTGACACTTGGAAAAATCTTTACGTGCCAAGCATGCTAAAAATCCAACAATTTATATTAAACCTCAAAATTTGGGGTATCTGTTTTAAGGTTTTCGAATTACTTTAATCTATTGTCAAAATATATTGAAATATTTGCGCAATTAACAGTTTTTTTAGTTTTTTCTTTTTTTCTAGTTTTTTAGCTTTTTTTAGTTTTTTTTTAGTTTTTTATCTTTTTTATTTTTTTACGTTTTTTCTTTTTAGGTTTTTTCTTTTTTTAATTTTTAATTTTTTTTCTAGTTTTTTCTTTTTAGTTTTTTTTTAGTTTTTTACCATTTTTCTTTTTTCGAATTACTTTAATCTATTGTCAAAATATTTCGAAATATTTATGCAATTTCCAGTTTTTACATTCTAGTTTGTTTTCTTTTATATATATAGAAGATATAATCTGGCGTAACGGACAGACAACTTATTTTTATATATATAGATATATGCTCAAAAGAGTCTATGCCAAAAAACTTGCTGTTGATAGAGAAAGTAAGAAAAGAAAGCGTGCCGAGGAATCACAAGAACAGCAAGAAAACAGGCTTGCGGCTAAAGAACGCAAAACCGCGCAGTTAGATGAAAATCCACCTGGACAGCGAGAGTCAAAACATATCAAAACTGAAAATGATAGCGATGATGATTGGGTTTGGAATTTTGACTTGGATAAGGTCATCAATGCCTACCAGATTTTAGTTAAAAAAAAAAACAAAGATTCGGCGATATGTATTTCATAGTGACGCTGAAAAATAAAGAAGAAAAAGAAAACTGAAAAAAGAAAAAAAAATGTAAAAAACTAAAAAAAACTAAAAAGAAAAAACACTCAAAGAGAAATTACAGACCGGGACACAAATGACGACCTAGACAGAGGGAATATAAATGACGACCGGGACACTCAAAGAGAAATTACAGACTGGGATACCGGGACGCAAATGACGACCGGGACACATGGAATATAAATGACGACCAGGACACAAGTATTTAAGAATATCGTTCAAAGACAAATTTTTAATTGTAAGAAACCTAAAAAGAAAATACTAAAAAACTAAAAAAGCTAAAGAACTAAAAAAACAAAAAAGGTAAAAAACTAAAAAAGAAAAAAAACTAAAAATAACTAAAAAAAAAGGTAAAAACTAAAAAGAAAAAAAACTAAAAATTAATAAAAAAAAACTAAAAACTGAAAAAGAAAAAAAAACTAAAAAAAGGAAAAAACTGAAAAATAAAGGAGAAAAAGAAAACTGAGTTCCAGTGTTGCCAGCTGTAGCCTATTCAAAATTGGCCTCTAAAGTTTCTAAAGTTCATCAACTTATTCAAATTGTGTCAGCAAAGTTGGACAATCATTGCCTCAATTACCCTCAGTTACCAAAACCTATAGGCTCAATTCGCCAGTCAACCACTATTGTCGTCTCTCAAGTGCCGTCTCATCTATCGGATCCAATTAAAAGGAAAGACGCTATTGATAAAATCAGTGGCCATGAACTTGTATCCAGTATTCGCCCGGTTCACGATAAGTGGTATGTAAATATTGATAAATCTGCTGCCGAAGACTTCCGTGCATCTGTTCCCGTCATTCTCGCCGGTACATCAACCAAAGAAATTTCTAAGAAATATTCGGCCATTATCAAAGGTGTTCCAGAGGATTATGCGATTCAGTCTTTCACAAATTGTGGCGGTATTGTTGCTGCCAAAAGGCTTGGCTCTTCGAAAACAGTTAAGCTTGATTTTGTGGATTCTTTTGCTAAAGCAGCTTATTTCAAAGACGGTGTACGAATTGGTTTTGAATTCTTTAGACTGAGTGAGTTTAAGGAAATTCCAAAGTGTTGTTTTAAGTGGCGATCGCCCCATCACTTCCAGTCTTCTTGTCCCAGTCCTGTGCCCAAATGTGCTCGTTGTGCCAGCCCTCATATTAGTTCAAAAGAAAATCCATGCAATGCCTCACCAAAATGTGCCAATTGCAATGGCGAACACGTGTCCTTTAGCATGTCATGCTCCGTTCTCCGTGGTTTTGCTAGTCCACAAACCTCTAAATGACTTTACAAATTTCAATCATATCGAACAATATCAATGGCACAAAAAATAAAGATGCTTATATTGACGATCTGTACGAGAACTTCGACGTTATCTGCCTACAAGAAACTTTGTTAACTGCCTCTAGCAGAAATTTCCTTCATCGAAGCTCTGTTCATTCGGTTTTTACTTCTGATGCTGTTACCACGCGTGGCCGCCCTTCTGGAGGCCTGGCCTGTATTTTTAAAAAAAGTATTGATCTTTTGAACCCTCGGGGAAAACTCCATTCTCAATGTTCATCTTATCGCCCTATAACCACTACGTGTAACTTGAGTAAAATCCTTGAATATATTTTAATTCCTCATTTAAATGAAAATATAAATTTCGGATCGAATCAATTCGGGTTTCAAGCTGGTATTGGTTGTCAACATGCACACCGTGTTCTTTCTTCCGCCCTTAAGAATAGCATGGCTGTGGGGTCGCCACTTTATATGTGTACTTTGGATCTTTCTAAAGCTTTTGACAATGTAGTTCACAGTCAAGCTTTTTTTCCCTTTTTAATAACGGTGTAAATCTTTCAGTCATTTTTCTTCTTCGTTTTTGGTATGAGAATTCTTTTCTCCGAATTAATAAATCTGGATCTCCGTTTGTCCGTTTATGTCGAGGTGTCAAGCAGGGAGGGGTTTTTATCACCTAGTATATTCAAAATGTGCATTTCTGGTATTTTAGATGAAATTAGATCAAATTATTTTATTGGAGTCTCAGATGTTTCTTATCTTGCTTATGCAGATGACCTTTTACTTTTGTGTAAAAATAAGCAAGGTCTCTCGTTTATGGTCTCAAAAGTTTCACGTCTATTTTCTAATATTGGTCTTTCTCTTAATGTTGAGAAATGTGAATTTCTAGTCTTTAATGGTCCGACTTCCTCTAATGCTCCCTTAGCTTGTCGCGGTTTTTCAATACCCTTTGTTTCCACCTTTCGGTGGTTGGGTATTACTGTTACGAATTCAATTTCTTGCCTACGGCAGTGCACTGTTCGTGATGTTCAAAAGAAAATTCAAACGGGCTATTCTAAGATAGTTGCTAATCGAGGGAAGTATAATAGACGTGCACTCGGTAGACTATATGCTACATTTTGTGATCATTCTGTCCTTTATCTTTCTGGTCTTTATCCCCTTCTAAAGAAAAAAGATGTTAATCAGATTTGGATTTTTTATTTCAGATATTGTAAATTTTTACTTTATCTCCCCCCTTGGTATAGCAATAGGAAGATAATTCGTAAGTTTGATGTCCCTGATATAAGTGCAAAGTTGGCCGTCATGTATGGAAGGTTGTCGGAATCAGCTTTTTATCGTTTATCGCCTCATCATCCTTTGGTCCGTCTGTTCGGTTAATCTCATTGTAGAGTAATATTTTTTCTATTTGTAGTGTATTTTACATGTAGTGTATTTCATTTTTTTTTTCTTTTTGTTACTCCACAAGTGCCATAACTTGTTATGATGTGGGTTAAAAATAAATTATTATTATTACTATTATTATTAATATAAATGACGACCGGGACACCGGGACACAAATGACGACCGGGACACAGGGAATATAAATGACGAACGGGACGCTCAAAGAGAAATTACAGACTGGGACACTGGGACACAAATGACGACCAGGATACTGGGAACATAAATGACGACCGGGACACAGGGAATGTTCGATTAGCAATCACCATCAACAAAGCCAAAGGGCAATCATTAGAATAATGAGTTATAGATCTGAATACGGATTGTTTTTCCATGGACAATTTTATGTTGCATGTTCAAGAGTCGGTAAACCTGACAATCTATTTATATGCACAGACAATGGGACATCGAAGAATGTTGTATATTCGCAAGTTTTACGTAGTTAAAAACATATATTATATCTATAACGAAAAGAGAAATCTTTTCTCTTTTATCTATATTCACAGGTGGGACACAGGGACACAACTACAATGGTGCGTAACTAATATGGCGCGTAACGACTTACGCGCGCGGGGGGCTTGGGGGGCGCGAAGCGCCCCCACAAACTAGCTGATGGGGTGGCGCGAAGCGCCGCCCCAACAGCTAGTTATATATATAAAAATAAGTTGTCTGTGTGTCAGTGTGTCAAGTGACGTCATTTCATCAGGTCGTAATGTCGTCATTATGACGATGACGTCATTAAAGGTATTTAAGACATTCGTTCACGGAAAAATGTTTAATTGTAAAATGACTGAAGAACCTACAAGGTCAACAGCCGAGGAAGCTGCTCAAAGAGTCTATGCCAAAAAACTTGATGCTGATAGATAAAGTAAGAAAAGAAAGCGTGCCGAGGAATCACAAGAGCAACGCAAAACCAGACTTGCTGCTAAAAGAGAAAGTGAAAAAAGAAGGCGTGCCGAGGAATCACAAGAGCAGCAAGAAAACAGGCTTGCGGCTGATAGAGAAAGTAAGAACAGAAAGCGTGCCGAGGAATCACAAGAGCAACGCGAAACCAGACTTGCTGCTAAAAGAGAAAGTGAAAAAAGAAGGCGTGCCGAGGAATCACAATAACAGAAAGAAAACAGGTTTGCGGCTGATAGAGAAAGTAAGAAAAGAAAGCGTGCCGAGGAATCACAAGAGCAACCTGAAAATTATCGCCTGGCATTCAGGTACAGCCCAGTAGATGATTATAGCTTGAGTAGATGTGTTCAAATCGGGACTATGTCTAAAATTTGTCCCTATTGCAAGGCCTTGAAGTTCAATGTGTTGCGCCTCAGGAAAAGTTAAACTTCCTCTATTGGTTGCACCATCAGAGCCATTGAAGACTTTGCTTACTGGAACTACGTCAGAATCTAAGCGTTTTTTATCACAGATCATAAAATATAACTCATGTTTCCAAATGACGTCGTTTGGTGCCCAAATCGAAAATCCAGATCAATTTATGCCTACTTTCAAAGTAAAAGGGCAATTTTATCATAGAGCAGGGTCCCTTCTACCATTCTCAGGCGAGAAGCATAATTTTTTTACAATTTTACTTCATCAGTGATAGCAATTCTGAATTGAATACACGTTGCGAAATTTCTCCCAATGTTGAAAGGACAATCGTTTCCCAATTGCAACATCTTTTCCACGAAAATAATAATTTAGTGCGTCTGTTCAAAACAGCCATCCATTTGATGCCTACTGATACGCATAAAATTGTTATTTCCGCTGAAAAAAACGCCTCCTGGCCAACATGTGCGTAAATACAATGCTCCAACTATCGACGAAGTGGCAAACGCTATGGTCGGTGATCAGTTTTTACCTCCAGACATTATTCTTCATGAGCGAAACGCTCAGTTGGTAAGAATTGCTGAAAATCATCGATGCTATGATGCCCTACAATATCCTATCATTTTTTGGGATTGAGCCGACAGCTATCACTTTAATATTAAATTGATGAATCCAGCCACTACCAAAAAAATGAATAAGAAATGCAGTGCAATGCATTATTATTCCTATAGACTAATGATTCGGCAGGATGAAGACAATTATATTTTAAAATGCCGTCAATTGTTTCACCAATACGTCGTTGATATGTATGCAAAAATTGAATCAGAACGTATGCGTATGTTCGTCTCTATGGTCGTCCAGATTTATTTATTACATTTACATGTAATCAATCTTGGGACGAGATATAGTAGCTTTTACTTCAAGGACAATCGGCGGTTCATAGACATGACATTACGGCCCGTGTCTTCCGGCAAAAGTTGAAATCACTGATAAACTACATAGTAAAACTTGAAGTGTTTGGGTCAGTGCGATGCTGGATGTACTCAGTGGAATGGCAAAAACGAGGTTTGCCACACGCACATATACTAATCTGGCTACATAATAAAATTACTTCTAACGAAATTGATGATGTGATTTCCGCTGAAATATCTGATGAAAATGTCGATAAGGGGTTATATGATATTGTTGTAAAAAAATGATGCATGGACCTTGCGGTGCACTGAACGAAAATTCACCATGCATGGCCAAATGAAGGTACACAAAGCAATATCCTCGACTTTTAGTATCCAACACAATTACTGGCAATGATGGTTACCCACAATATAGAAGAAGATCTACTGAAGATGGCGGTAAAACAGCAATAATAAAGAAGCGTTACGGTACCACCATCGAAGTAGATAACCAGTGGGTTGTTCCATATTCTCCATTATTATCAAAAACATTTAATGCACACATAAACGTTGAATACTGTAACTACGTAAAGGCAATCAAATACATATGTAAATACGTCAACAAAGGCAGTGACATGGCAGTTTTTGGATTGCAGTCCGAAATCAAAGATATCGACGAAATCGTACAATATCAGGCTGGAAGACACATAAGCAGTAATGAAGCTGTTTGGCGAATTCTTTCATTTCCGATACATGAACGTAGTCCAGGTGTTGTTCACTTAGCGGTACATTTACAGAATGGTCAACGTGTTTATTTTTCGGAATCCAACGTGCAACAAGGAGCCCTGAATCCACCGGATACAAAGTTAACTGCTTTCTTTTCGCTATGCAAAAATGATTCTTTTGCAAAAAAACTGCTGTATACTGAAGTGCCTTCGTATTACGCGTGGAATACTAAAAATAAAGTATTTGAACGTCGAAAACAGGGTAAGTCAGTCGACGGCCAACCTACCATCTTCAAAGATACAACGATAGGAAGACTCTACACCGTTCACCCCATTCAACATGAATGCTTCTTTCTACGCCTGCTTTTGGTGAATGTACCCGGTCCGATGTCCTTTGAGTATTTGAGAACTGTAAACGGTACTATACATGACACTTACCGTAGTGCATGCCAAGCTCTGAATATATTGGAAAATGACCATCACTAGGATAACTGCATCAATGACGCGTGCGAAACGTCAACTCCAAGTCAAATTCGTGCATTGTTTGGCATCATACTAACAACTTGCTCTCCATCAGCTCCTACAGAGTTATGGGGAAAATATAAATCAAAAATGTCCGAAGATATACTCCATCGAAAACGGTTAGAGACGTCAGATATGACTTTTGATTTTACATCAGAAATTCATAACTACACTTTAGTTATTATAGAAGATTTGTGCGTATGTATGGCAAACAAACCTTTTCAGGATTTGGGAATGCCTTCACCTAATCGTACCGCTGCTGTTTCGACATTTGTAGAATTGGATCATGAACAAAGTTACAGTACGAGTGATCTATTGTCGTATGTACAAAATAACATTTCCAAGTTAACGTCGGAACAAAAAGACATTTATGATACGATAATGCATTGTGTCGATAACAACATTGGAGAAATTTTCTTTTTGGATGCGCCAGGAGGTACTGGTAAAACGTTTGTGAGAAAACTGATTCTGGCATCAATTCGATCAAAAAATGATATAGTGTTGGCAATTGCGTCATCCGGAATAGCCGCAACGTTGCTGCCTGGTAGAAGAACTGCTCATTCCGCTTTGAAATTGCCTCTGAATTTGCATTCTACAGAAACTCCCACGTGCAATATTTCCAAATCATCTGGGATGGGTAAAGTGTCGCAGCAATGCAAACTTATTATTTGGGACGAATGCACAATGGCACACAAAAAATCGCTCGAGGCTCTGGATCAATGTTTGGAAGATTTGCGAGGGAATTCGAAATCCTTTGGCAGCACATTAATATTGCTTGCGGGAGATTTCAGGCAAACATTACCTATAATACATAGATCAACCCCTGCAGACGAAATGAATGCTTGCCTGAAAAATTCTAGTTTATGGGCACACGTAGAAATGTTAAAATTAACTACAAATATGCTTGTCCGATTGCAAAACGATGACTCTGGTCAAACATTTTCAGATCAATTGCTGGCAATTGGAAACGGAAAGCTCCCAGTAGACTCAATTTCAGGACGTATACAACTACCTGCTGAATTCTGTAATTTAGTGACGTCCAAAAATGAACTGATTAAAAAAGTATTTCCGAATATTCTAAACAATTATAAAAATAATAAATGGCTAAGTGAAAGAGCGATTCTTGCACCCAAAAATATAGACGTCCACGAAATCAACAATATTGTTTTGACCAAGATTCGAGACCAGGCAGTCATTTACAAGTCAGTCGACACAAATTTGGAACCAAATGAGGCGGTTAATTTTCCATCTGAATTTTAAAATTCCGCAGATCTTTCAGGGTTTCCACCACACGTGCTACAACTCAAGGTAAATCATAAGAAAAATGTGGTAAAGATCTTAATACTGATTGTTTTTCTCATGGACAATTGTACATTGCATGTTCAAGGGTCGGTAAACCTGACAATCTATTTATATGCAGCGACAATTGGACAGCGAAGAATGTTGTATATTCGCAAGTTTTACGCAGTTAATTTGTATTGTATCTATCTATCTATCTATCTAAAAACGAGTTGTGTGTATGCATGTTTGCTTGTTTGTAAAAAGAGCGTTTGCATATGACTTCATAATAAGTTTATAAGGCTTTGTATATGCACAGACAATGGGAAAACCAAGAACGTTGTATATTTTCAAGTTTTACGTAGTTCAAAACACATGCATAAATCTATCTGTATTCATAGGTGGTACACAGGGACACAAATACAATGGCGCGTAACCAATATGGCGCGTAACGACTTACGCGCGCGGGGGGCCTTTGGGGGTCGCGAAGCGCCCCCACCAACTTGGTGTTGGGGTGGCGCGAAGCCTCACCCCATAAGCTAGTCTTTCTATATATAAAAATAAGTTGTCTGTGGGTCTGTCGATTGACGTCATGTCATATTGTCGTCGTGAAGTTAGTTGTCGTCATGTTTGTTATGACGATGACGTCATTAAAGGTATTTAAGAAAATCGTTCAAAGACAAATTTTTAATTGTAAGAAGATCGTGGACGGAAAAATGTTTTATTGTAAAATGACTGAAGAACCTACAATGGCAACAGCCGAGGAAGCTGCTCAAAGAGTCTATGCCAAAATCTTGCGGCTGATAGAGAAAATAAGAAAAGAAAGCGTGCCGAGGAATCACAAGAACAGCAAGAAAACAGGCTTGCGGCTAAAGAATGCAAAACCGCGCAGTTAAATGAAAATCCACCTGGACAGCGAGAGTCAAAACATATCAAAACTAAAAATGATAGCGATGACGATTGGGTTTGGGATTTTGACTTGGATAAGGTCATCAATGCCTACCAGATTTTAGTTAAAAAAACAAAGGTTCGGCGATATGTATTTCATAGTGACGCTGAAAAATAAAGAAGAAAAAGAAAACTGAAAAAAGGTAAAAACTAAGCAAAACTAAAAAGAAAAAACACTCAAAGAGAAATTACAGACCGGGACACAAATGAAGACCGGGACAGAGGGAATATAAACGACCGGGCACTCAAAGAGAAATTGCAGACTGGGATACCGGAAGCGTGCCGAGGAAGCACAAGAACAGCATGAAAACTGGCTTGCGGCTGATAGAGAAAGTAAGAAAAGAAAGCGTGCCGAGGAATCACAAGAACGGCATGAAAACAGGCTTGCGGCTAAAGAACACAAAACCGCGCAGTTATATGAAAATCCACCTGGACAGCGAGAGTCAAAACATATCAAAACTGAAAATGATAGCGATGACAATTGGGTTTGGGATTTTGACTTGGATAAGGTCATCAATGCCTACCAGATTTTAGTTAAAAAACAAAGGTTCGGCGATATGTATTTCATAGTGACGCTAAAAAATAAAGAAGAAAAAGTAAACTGAAAAAAGAAATAAGGTAATAAACTAAAAAAAAACTAAAAAGAAAAAACACTCAAAGAGAAATTACAGACCGGGACACAAATGACGACCGGGACAGAGGGAATATAAATGAAGACCAGGACACAGGGACACAACTACAACAGGGACACCGGGGGCACAGGGGGATATATAAATGACGACGGGGACACATGGAATGTTCGATTAGCAATCACCATCAATAAAGCTCAAGGGCAATCGTTAGAAAAATGCGCTATAGATCTGAATACGGATTGTTTTCCCATGGACAATTATTATATTGCATGTTCAAGAGTTGGTAAACCTGACAATCTATTTATCTGGACAGAAAATGTGACAGCAAAGAATGTTGTATATTCGCAAGTTTTGCATAGTTAAAAATATATATATCTCTATCTATATTCACAGGTGGGACACAGGGACACAACTACAATGGCGCGTAACTAATATGGCGCGTAACGACTTACGCGCGTGGGGGGAGGGGGCTTGGGGGTGCGAAGCGCCCCCACCAACTTGGCGTTGGGGTGGTGAGAAGCGCCACCCCAACAGCTAGTATAAAAATAAGTTGTTTGTTTGTGTGTCTGTCGACTGACGTCATTTTTGTGTGTCGAGTGACGTCATGTTTGTCGACTGACGTCATTATAAGGATTGAGCTGTATGTCGTCATGAAGTTGTTTGTAGACTGACGTCATGTTTGTCGCATGACGAAATTACAGACCGGGACACTGGGAATATAGATGACGACCGGGATGCTCAAAGAGAAATTACAGACTGGGACACTGGGACACCAATGACGACCGGGATACTGGGAATATAAATGACGACCGGGACACAGGGACACAACTACAACGGGGACCTCGGGGCACAGGGGGATATATAAATGACGACGGGGACACAGGGAATGTTCGATTAGCAACCACCATCAA
>NC_088865.1:37618265-37769110 GCF_032884065.1 Artemia franciscana
AACCTCAAAGAGTAATTACAAGACTGGGACACCCGGACACAAATCACGACCGGGACACAGAGAATATAAATGACGACCGGGACACAAGGATACAACTATAACATGGACGCCGGGGGCACAGGCGGGATATATAAATGACGACCGGGACACAGGGATTGTTCGAATAGAAATTTACAGACCGGGACACCGGGACACAAATGACGACCGAGACACAGGGAATATAAATGACGACTGGGACACTCCAAGTGAAATTACAAACTGGGAAACCGGGACAAAAATGACGACCGGGACACAGGGAATATAAATAACGACCAGGACACAGGGACACATCATTAGAATAATGAGGCATAGATCTGAATACGGATTGTTTTTCCCATCGACAATTATATGTTGCATGGTCAAGAGTCAGTAAACCTGACAATCTATTTATATGCATAGAAAATGGGACAGCGAAGAATGTAGTATATTCGCATATTTTACGTAGTTAAAAACATATATATATCTATATATATAAAAATAAGTTGTCTGTCTGTGTGTCTGTCTGTCTGTCAGGTGACTTCATGTTTCTGTGTTGACTGACGTCATCAAGTTAGTTGTCGTCATTTTTGATACGACGGTGACGTCATTCAAGATATTTAAGACATATGTTCACGTAGAAATCTATTAATGTTTAAGTTTAAAATGACTGATGAACTTACAATGGCAAAAGCCGATGAAGATGCTCAAAGAGTCTATGCCAAAAAACTTGCTGCTGATAGAGAAAGTCAGAAAAGAAAGCGTGCCAAGGAATCAAAAGAACAGCAAGGAAACAGGTTTGAGGCTGATAGAGAAAGAAAGAACAGAAAGCGTGCCGAGGAATCAAAAGAACAGCAAGGAAACAGGCTTGAGGCTGATAGAGAAAGAAAGAACAGAAAGCGTGCCGAGGAATCAAAAGAACAGCAAGGAAACAGGCTTGAGGCTGATAGAGAAAGAAAGAACAGAAAGCGTGCCGAGGAACTACCAGAGCAACGCGGAAGCAGACTTGCTGCTAAAAGAGAAAGTGAAAAAAGAAGGCGTGCCGAGGAATTACAAGAACAGCAAGTAATCAGGCTTGCTGCTGATAGAGAAAGTAAGAAAAGAAAGCGTGCCGAGGAATCACAAGAACAGCAAGAAATCAGGCTTGCTGCTGATAGAGAAAGTAAGAAAAGAAAGCGTGCCGAGGAATCAGAGCAACCTGAAAGTTATCGCCTGGCATTCAGGTGCAATCCAGTCGATGATTATAGCTTGAGTAGATGTGTTCAAATCGGGACAATGTCTAAAATTTGTCCCTGTTGCAAGGCCTTGAAATTAAATGGTGAAACAATGGGAATGTGTTGCGCCTCAGGAAAAGTTAAACTTCCTCTATTGGCTGCACCACCAGAGCCATTGAAGACTTTCCTTACTGGAACTACGTCAGAATCTAAGCGTTTTTTGTCACAAATCAGAAAATACAACTCATGTTTCCAAATGACGTCGTTTGGAGCCCAAATCGAAAATCCAGATCAATTTATGTCTACTTTCAAAGTAAAAGGGCAAATTTATCATAGAGCAGGGTCCCTTCTACCATTCTCAGGCGAGAATCATAAATTTTTACAATTGTACTTCATCAGTGATAGAAATTCTGAATTGAATGCACGTTGCGAAATTTCTCCCAACGTTGAAAGGACAATCGTTTCCCAATTGCAACATCTTTTCCACGAAAATAATAATTTAGTGCGTCTGTTCAAAACAGCCATCGATTTGATGCCTACTGATACGCATAAAATTGTTATTTCCGCTGACAAAACGCCTCCTGGCCAACATGTGCGTAGATACAATGCTCCAACTATCGACGAAGTGGCAATCGTTATGGTCGGTGATCAGTTTTTACCTCGAGATATTATTCTTCATAAGCGAAACGCTCAGTTGTTAAGAATTGCTGAAACTCATCGATGCTACGATGCCCTACAATATCCTATCATTTTTGGGATGGAGCCGACGGCTATCACTTTAATATTAAATTGATGAATCCAGCCACTAACAAAGAAATGAATAAGAAATGCAGTGCAATGCATTATTATTCCTATAGACTAATGATTCGGCAGGATGAAGAAAATTATATTTTAAAATGCCGTGAATTGTTTCACCAATTTGTCGTTGATATGTATGCTAAAATTGAATCAGAACGTTTGCTATATATCCGCCTGAATCAGACCAAGCTCCGCTCTGAACAATACATTCATTTGCGAGATGCAGTTATAAATGACGGTAATACCACAAACGTTGGAAGATTAACAATTTTATCTTCGTCATATGCTGGCAGTCCCCGTCATATGCATGAATATGCTCAAGATGCTATTGCGTATGTTCGTCTATATGGTCGTCCAGATTTATTTATTACATTTACATGTAATCAATCTTGGGACGAAATACTGCAGCTTTTACTTCAAGGACAATCGGTGGTTCATAGGCATGACATTACGGCCCGTGTCTTCCGGCAAAAGTTGAAATCACTGATAAACTACATAGTAAAACTTGAAGTGTTTGGGTCAGTGCGATGCTGGATGTACTCAGTGGAATGGCAAAAACGAGGTTTGCCACACGCACATATACTAATCTGGCTACATAAAAAAATTACTTCGAACGAAATTGATGATGTGATTTCCGCTGAAATACCTGATAAAAATGTCGATAAGGGGTTACATGATATTATTGTAAAAAATATGATACATGGACCTTGCGGTGCACTGAACGAAAATTCACCATGCATGGCCAAAGGAAGGTGCACAAAGCAATATCCTCGACTTTTAGTATTAAACACAATTACTGGCAATGATGGTTACCCAAAATATAGAAGAAGATCTACTGAAGATGGCGGTAAAATAGCAATAATAAAGAAGCGTAACGGTACCACCATCGAAGTAGATAACCAGTGGGTTGTTCCATATTCCCCATTATTATCAAAAACATTTAATGCACACATAAACGTTGAATACTGTAACTCCGTAAAGGCAATCAAAAATATGTCAACAAAGGCAGTGACATGGCAGTTTTTAGCTTGCAGCCCGAAATCAAAGATTTCGACGAAATCGTACAATATCAGGCTGGAAGATACATAAGCAGTAATGAAGCTGTTTGGTGAATTCTTTCATTTCCGATACATGAACGTAGTCCAGCTGTTGTTCACTTAGCGGTACATTTACAGAATGGTCAACGTGTTTATTTCACGGAAACCAACGTGCAACAAAGAGTCCTGAATCCACCGGATACAACATTAACAGCTTTTTTTTCGCTTTGCAAAAATGATTCTTTTGCAAAAAAACTGCTGTATACTGAAGTGCCTTCGTATTACACGTGGAATACTAAAAATAAAGTATTTGAACGTCGAAAACAGGGTAAGTCAGTCGACGGCCAACCTACCATCTTCAAAGATACCACGATAGGAAGACTCTACACCGTTCACCCCAATCAACATGAATGCTTCTTTCTACGCCTGCTTTTGGTGAATGTACCCGGTCCGACATCCTTTGAGTATTTGAGAACTGTAAACGGTACTATACATGACACTTACCGTAGTGCATGCCAAGCTCTGAATTTATAGGAGAATGACCAACACTGGGATAACTGCATCAATGACGCGTGCGAAACGTCAACCCCAAGTCAAATTCGTGCATTGTTTGGCATCATTTTAACAGCTTGATCTCCATCAGCTCCTACAGAGTTATGGGAAAAATATAAGTCAAAAATGTCCGAAGATATACTACATCAAAACAGTTAGAGACGTCAGATATGACTTTTGATTTTACATCAGAAATTTAAAACTACACTTTAGTTATTATAGAAGATTTGTGCGTACGTATGGCAAACAAACCTCTTCAGGATTTGGGAATGCCTTCACCTAACCGTATCGCTGCTGTTTCGACATGTGTAGAATTGGATCGTGAACAAAGTTACAGTACGAGTGATCTATTGTCGTATGTACAAAATAACATTTCCAAGTTAACGTCGGAACAAAAAGACATTTATGATACGATAATGCATTGTGTCGATAACAACGTTGGAGAAATTTTCTTTTTGGATGCGCCAGGAGGTACTGGTAAAACATTTGTGATAAAACTGATTCTGGCATCAATTCGATCATAAAATGATATAGCGTTGGCAATTGCGTCGTCCGGAATAGCCGCAACATTGCTGCCTGGTGGAAGAACTGCTCATTCCACTTTGAAATTGCCTCTGAATTTGCATTCTACAGAAACTCCCACGTGCAATATTTCCAAATCATCTGGGATGGGTAAAGTATTGCAGCAATGCAAACTTATTATTTGGGATGAGTGCACAATGGCACACAAAAAATCGCTCGAGGCTCTGGATCAATGCTTGAAAGATTTGAGAGGGAAGTCGAAACCCTTTGGCAGCACATTAATATTGCTTGCGGGAGATTTCAGGCAAACATTACCTATAATACCTAGATCAACTCCTGCAGACGAAATGAATGCTTGCCTGAAAAATTCTAATTTATGGGCACACGTAAAAATATTAAAATTAACTACAAATATGCATGTCCGATTGCAAAACGATGACTCTGGTCAAACATTTTCAGATCAATTGCTGGCAATTGGAAACGGAAAGCTCCCAGTAGACTCAATTACAGGACGTATACAACTACCTGCTGATTTCTGTAATTTAGTGACGTCCAAAAATGAATTGATTGAAAAAGTATTTCCGAATATTCTAAAAAATTATAAAAATAATAAATGGCTAAGTGAAAGAGCGATTCTCGCACCCAAAAATATAGACGTCCACGAAATCAACAATATTGTTTTGACCAAGATTCGAGACCAGGCAGTCCTTTACAAGTCAGTCGACACAGTTTTGGAACCAAATGAAGCGGTTAATTATCCATCTGAATTTTTAAATTCCATAGATCTTTCAGGGTTTCCACCACACGTGCTACAACTAAAAATAGGCGTACCAATAATACTTTTAAGAAATATAAACCCACCAAAGCTTTACAATGGGACTCGACTTGCCGTAAAAAAAAACAATGGAAAACCTAATAGAGGTCACAATCTTGACAGGGCCTTTTGAGGGTGAGGCTGTTCTTATTCCTCGCATTCCCATGATTCCAACGGATCTGCCTTTTCAATTTAAAAGATTGCAATTCCCAATTCGATTAGCATTTGCAATCACCATTAACAAAGCTCAAGGTCAATCATTAGAAAAATGTGGTATAGATCTTAATACTGATTGTTTTTCCCATGGACAATTGTACGTTGCATGTTCGAGGGTCGGTAAACCTGACAATCTATTTATATGCAGCGACAATTGGACAGCGAAGAATGTTGTATATTCGCAAGTTTTACGCAGTTAATTTGTATTGTATCTATCTATCTATCTATCTATATAAAAAAGAGTTGTGTGTATGCATGTTTGTTTGTTTGTAAAAAGAGCGTTTGCATATGACGTCATTATTAGTACATACGGCTTTGTATATGCACAGACAATGGGAAAGCCAAGAATGTTGTATATTCGCAATTTTTACGTAGTTTAAAACACATATATAAATCTATCTATATTCACAGGTGGGACACAGGGACACAACTACAATGGCGCGTAACTAATATGGCGCGTAACGACTTACGCACGCGGGGGGGCTTGGGGGGCGCGAAGCGCCCCACCAACTAGGTGTTGGGGTGGCGCGAAGCGCCACCCCAACAGCTAATATATATATATATATATATATATATATATATATATATATATATATATATATATATATATATATATATATATATATATATATATATATATATATATATATATATATATATATATATATATATATATATATATATATATATATATAATACATATAACATATAACATTTATAACATATAAACATATACATATATATATACATATATATATATATATATATATATATATATATATATATATATATATATATATATATATATATATATATATATATATATATATATATATATATATATATATATATATATATATATATATATATATATATATATATATATATATATATATATATATATATATATATATATATATATATATATATATATATATATATATATATATATATATATATATATATATATATATATATATATATATATATATATATATATATATATATATATATATTCACAGGTGGGACACAGGGACACAACTACAATGGCGCGTAACTAATATGGCACGTAACGACTTAGGCGCGCAGGGGGGCTTGGGGGGCGCGAAGCTCCCCACCAACTAGGCGTTGGGGTGGCGCGAAGCACCACCCCAACAGCTAGTTATAGATATGTCGACTAATTATTTTCTTTATTTTATTTTTTAAGCATAAAGAAAATACCTGGCAGAGACATCTGAAGGGGCAGCATTCTAGAAAAACGAAGTCTTCTACGACTTTGGACATGCGTAAAAGCTGGACAGCTTGAATTTAACGCTTTTTTCCGTGCATGAGACATTTTTTGCAGATTTTACTGAATTTATCTGCTAAAGTGGAACCAACAAATTGTCTTGTTTGTAGCATAGAAAAAAGTAAGTAAGTCCAACAGCATTAGACCCTCAAGGTCCAAACTGGTGGCACTGATCTCCGTTTCGGGGCCCTTCAGTCAGAAAGTACATTAGGGGGCTGGGGGCGAGCCATCCAGGCAGCTCAGGCCGCAATTTGGCCTCCTTAATGTACGTTTCTATTTTTCTTGTACAGAAAATAGAAACGAAGAGGTCAGGTAGCTTAAATTGATTGGAGTACAAATCAAAATAAAACCCTCTATCTTGTTCCAAAACTTGCAAAACAGTTATAAAACAGAACGTTTAATATTATGAAAAACTGCAAAAGAATTTTTATCAGTCTATTGATTTTTGAAAGGGTATTTCATTGATTCAAAAGAAGTGGTTATGCAGTTTTACAGAGTTTATGTAAAGTCTACAAATTAAGGTTAATTTTACAACTGAAATAATGCTGCGTCAATGAATCAGATTATAAACTGATGCCGAAAAGTAATTTAATGAAAAAACTTCCAACGTGAATTATAAACATCTTGAGATTCAAAATTTATATGCAGCCTGCCTAAAATAATTGCTAAAAGGCGAAAACTTTAAATTTTTTTCCCCAGGCTGCTTTTTCTTTTCTGCATTACTAAGTGAATCACTGTCGTTTTAGACGTATTAAAAGAATTCAAAGAAGATGGCTCTCTCAGCCTACAGTAGCGGTTTACTCTAATGCATTTTAAATTATTTGACAATTTTCAGACCTACCTCCAGTTACTTTTTGTTTTTCTTCTTCTCTTTTCCCTTTAGGTAAAGTGGCATTTTTTTTTTTTTTTTTTTTGTAATGAAGAAGAAAAGTCAAGCTCAATTTATCTGTCTACCACCGTTTAAAAATTAATGCTCTTTGTATATCGAATTGAACTTAAGTTTAATAGAAACAGGGATCATAATCTTAAGGATCAGGATTTTTACTCTTTCTATATATCTTATCCAATTCAACATGGTCTTGCAAGAAAAGATGTAGTTTTTGCAAAAAATTACTTTATTTTAAATATTATGTTTAGTTAATTACAAAAGGCACTAGATATGGCAACTTCCTTTCAAATGAGCTATTAAACTAATCTATGATATTCTTCTGTCCAGTTAACAATGAAGCAAAAAAGGGGGAAAAGGACAATCAGTGCTACCCATGCAAGAAAGAGATTTTCCTTTTCGTTCAAGCCAGGGGTTTTAAGTTTCCTGTTTTCTTTAGGGTTTTCTGAATGGTGATTTAAACTATGTACTATTTGTTTCGACCCGACACTATTTTTGAAACATTTCACTCAATTTTTTAAAATACCCTCAAACTGGTCTTCAAATGAACATTTTGCTTATAAGATTAATGGAGATTATAGTTATTACTCCTGTGTTAGCTACGCATGGCAATTTTTTCTCAGCAGCCAGTCTTTGTTTAACGTTTACCTAATTTTTGTTTACTATGGGTGGTGATTCGTTGTATACTAAGCTGCAACTGCCGCTGAACCATGATTTTTTAAAGTTTTTGCATTTTTCTTTTCTTTTAGAAAATGGATTTGAATAAGGATGGAGTAATTGATCAAGATGAGTTCTTGTCATGTTGTCTGCAAGATGAAAATATACATCACTCACTAACAGTTTTCGATGATTTCATTGAAGATATTACCATCTAATCGAAAATCTCTGAGGTAAGGAACTGTACTTATTTATAAATAATGCTCCTTGGCTCCACGTTTCCGCGTAGTCAACACAAATCCTGTTGTTCCGATTGAAATTCAAATCGGTGCGTTCTACTCAAACCACTTCCCTCTGGTGTACTTGTGCTTCTTTGTTAACTTCTTTACAGGGCTATAGCACTTAAGCACCTCATTGGAAGCACTATGAACTCTTAAGAGCAGGGGCGTAATTTTCTATGGAACAGGGGGCAAATGCCCCCTCCAGACCCAGGTTTGCCCTCTCCCCGGACCTCAGTTTGCCCTTCTCAGCTGAAACTTAGTTTCTGCGAAAAAAAGCTTGTTAAAACTAAGATAAGCCTGTATAATTCAAGTATACAAAGAAACAGGTCATTTTCTCTAGTATATATTTGGCTTTATGGTAATACATGGATCATATTTCAGTTTTCCCTCTCTTTTTCACTTGATTTGGGAAAATTGACTCCATTTTTGCCCCCCTCCCACCAGGTTTTTGACAAAATTACGCCACTGATTAAGGGTACTGCATCAACCACTTACTTGCTCTTCAGGCTATACTTCTAAATCTACATTTTTTCTATAGCATGTATACTTAAACTCATTCATCATTCTTAACAGCTGATCAACAGTGTTCACCCCTCTCTTATTGCTAGCGTGCAACCTTATATACTATGTTCTGTGCATATATACTGTACATATATTTAAATTGTTATCCAGTTTTTTCAATCTAGAGTCTTAACAAAGCCACTAAACCCATCCTGCTATTACACGTGTCATTCGTAGTTAATTTTCAGTAACCTTTTCATTAGAGGTATGACTTTTTCACCAAACTTTAAGCCTAGTTTACCTTTTTGTGTTAGTGTTCTTCAAAGTCCAGGATAAAAAAAAAATATCCAGAGTACACCTTTTATGTTAAAGTGCAGAAGATGCTGCTAAATTAACAACCTTTTGTGTTTTAATGTTGCAATTTCCATATAACTTTTAATTAAAGCTCTTTCTTTTCAGGGAAAACATGAATTGTACGAGTTCATGGTTTTAACTCAACTGAATGAAGTTCTTACGGTAATTCAGTGCTATGACAATGATAAGAGACGATGAGTAACGTCTCAGGAAAAAAAGAATAAATTAAAGAGACACATCACAGATAGTGTGGACATCAAAGTGTGAATCAATTCTGAATATATACTTTTTAATAGAGAATATATGAGTGACGTAGAAAAATAAAAGAGTTTAATTTCTCGACACATGTTTGTGTTTACATTTGTTTTAAGAAAAATTTGATAAGCAAAAGTTTCCAACAAAAATGAAACTCAAAACAAACAGAAATTGTGAAAAATAGCCGAGTGAAACCCAAAACAAGCAAAAACTGTCATGAGTGGGGCGCATAACCCCCTTGCCTCTTCAAGACCAAAATACAATTCGCACTTCACTGAAAAAAAAACAAATGATCGCTGATTGTCAGTTTAACTGACATAACCTGATATTTATTCTTTAAAGTTTTGATATTTTTTTATTTATGAAAGTAAGAAAAGTGAAAACATTTCAAATCTATTTTGTTTTAAGGAAAGCGCGAATTATTTTCTGGTCTTGAGAAGGCATGGAGGTTATTGGCCCTACTCTTGTTATTTTCTTCTAGTTATCAATTTGACTCAGCCATGTATTGTCATTTCTGTTCGTTTCCACAAAAAAACTTTCCCAAAAAAACTGTTTTGTGGAAAAAGTTTTTTTAATTAATTTCCGTTTGTTTTTGATTGAAATAGTCTTTTTCAGGTAAAAAAAATTATATCTTTTCAGTTTTTTCTATAGAAATCTGTAGTATGGGTTGCTATTTGTGTGCTAGAGAAACTTTTTGAACAATTCTAATCCTGACATAAACAATATTTTTCAAATAATTTTTATAGCTTTTGAAGTTGACCTGAAAAATGAAACTTAATATCACTCCCAAAAGATGCTATCTGCACGCCTTGACAACCTGGATACACTTACACTCGTTATATTTATTTAAATTATAAGAGTAGAAGTAGCAATAATAGTATCCCCAAAAGCTTCAACTTAGTGCCCCTAGCTGTTCTCGATATATTACTGAAGTGTCTTATTTGCAGCCATAAAGAAAATGTATTTTGATTGGTTTTAAAGAATAATGGGCCAAATGCATAATTTTAGGGAACTAACATGCCTAATATCCCTAAAGACATAGTTGTTGGACCGTTCTACTATGCTGAACAAAACGGTTGTCTCAAAGTTTTGACGGGATGCGTTTAGAAAATGAATGGGCTTGAGAGAAGGGCTGCTTGCCCTCCAATCTCTTGTTGCTCTTAAAAAGGGCAACAGAACTTTTAATTTTGGATTGAATTAGCTCCTTTAAAAGTTTCACTGATATTTCTAACTATTATAGAGTGGTGCCGCCTTTGATATTGCTTATACGCTCTTTTGAAAACCTACATGCATAAAGTTTTTTCATTTAATTGAGATTCATAAACTTTCCCTAATACCCTTCATACCCTTCACCTTAATACCCTTAGCGTCATTAGTTACAGTAACTGTAGTGGTAGCATTAAAAGAATACTTATTGTGCCTTCTGGCTAGTTCAATATTCCCCAAAACTTACCCTCAAAGGTCTAAATTAATAATATAAGTTGACATAATATAAGTCGATAATGTGGGGAGGTTGACATTCCCGAAGATATTATTACTGGATCTTTCAATAATGCTGAACAAATAGTTTTCTTAAGATTTTGATTAAGTGTGTTTTGGGAAGTGATGGGATTGTAGGGGGAGGCTGGTTGTCCGCCTTTCACTTTTGACTCTCAAAAAGAGAAGTAGATCTGCTGACTTCCTATCCAATGAGCCCCGTCCGATCCATAGTTTATACGACCATCCATTGCATAACAACCTTACATGGCCAGGTTAAAACTTACAACCCTTGCACCTAGACTCTAGAGGGTTGTGTCCACTTTCAAGCTAGTGTTAAATTATCTTTGGACTATTGTGAATGCCCTACATGCCCGGGGCATAGCTTGCAACCCTGGCCCCCAGACTCTGGGGTTGTGTCAATCCAAACGACCTTGCTATATGATCTCTGGACTGCTTTAAAACAAATGGCAATCTCAAAATTTCAGTAATACAGAACATAAAAAATATAAATTTCTTAATTTAAAGCTTAGTAGCTAGAATACCTATAATATATAATTATCAGTTATTCATCTTATTTTAGAACAGACTTGTCTTGTGATTTTTTTTTACAAATATATCTGTTTTGCGTTCACTTTCACTTAAAGACTCAAAAGCCATTCTAATCCTTTAACCCTATGATATTGAACTGCAAAAAACGTTTAAAACGATTTAACCTTAAAATCTTAATAAATAAAAATCATTAAGTCTTGAATGAATATATGTCAGTATATGTATACTAAAATTACAAGCCACAGCTATTTTTTCAGTAAAGTACATATTATGTTCAGGTCTTGAGAAGGTATGGGGGTTTTTGTGTTTTGGGAATTAATAGACTTGGGAGGGGTGGGGGGATTTTTTGGCCTCCAATCACTTCTTCCTAACAAAAAGGGCACTAGCCTTTTCAATTTCCAAACAAATTGGCCTTTTTAGAAGTTTCTACGACAACAAATGGCCATCTCAAAATTTATATCAGATGTATTGTGGAAAAATATGAGGTGTTCGTGTGTGTGTGTGGGGGGGGGGGGGTATCCACCCTTAGATCACTCTCAATCTTAAAAATTGCTCCAGAACTTCTGATTACCAATCCAATGAGCCCCCTCCGAAGTTTATACGATCATCCTTCATATAAACCTTGTATGCACCCAGGGCATGTAAGGTATATTTAAGGCTAGACTGACAATCCACTGCAATTTCTTTCAGTAAAGTGTTGATTATGTTCTGCTCCTGAGAAGGTATGGGGTTTGTCAAAGACATAATATCCAGACCCCATAACTACGCTGAACAAAATGGCTATCTCAAAATTTTGATTAGTTGCGTTTTGGAAATTGATGGGCTTGAGGGGACTTGATAGCCTTCAATCACTTTGACTAATGAAAAGGACGCGAATCCTTTCAATTTCCAATCGAATGAGCCTTTTTCAAAGTTTATACGATAGCAAATGGCCATAGATGCATTTTGGGAAAATATGAGGTGTTTGTGCGTGTGGGGGGGGGGGGGTAGCAACCCTTCGACCACTCTCAATCTTAAAGGAATACCAGAATTTCTGATAACCAATCCAATTAGCCCCCTCCAAAGTTTTTACGGTCACCTTTTCCATGTATGCTCACAATTCCCACAGGGTATAACTTAGAGCCATTGCCTCCAGGGCTGTAGGGGAGTTGTTATCTTCAAATACATAATTTCTGGACCTTTCTACTACTTTTAACAAAATGGTTGTCTAAATATTTTGATCGAATGGAAATGGGGAAATGATGGGCCGGGAATGGAAGTTAGTTGCCCTCCAATCACTTTTGGCTATTAAAAAAGGCATTGATCCCATAAGTTTCAAATCAAATATGCCCTTTTCGAAGTTTTTATGACAACTCCTTCGATACGAAGTGCCTTGGTCTAAAACCAAAAAAAAGGAATAATACATAATGTTCATATCGCTATTAAATTAGGCAGCGCTGTTGCGCTACCTATGATACCTAATATACCCCCGGGATATAACTGGCAAACCTTGTCCTGAGGGCTGGGGGCAGGGGCTTATCATCCTCACAGACATGATTTCCGGATCTTTCGTTCACATTGAACAAAATGGTTATCTGGAAATAAGGATTGGACGTGTTTGGGGAAATGGTAAAAGTGGGATTAGTTGCCCTCCTATTATTTGGCACTATTAAAAAGGGCACTACCCCTTCAATTTCCAACGAAATTAGCCCTATTTGAAGTTTCTATGACAACCATTCGATACGAAGTGCCCTGGTCTAAAAAAAAATAAATTATAAATAAATAACATATTGTGCCCACACCGCTCTTGCGCATCAGCGCTGTTGCACTGCCTATAATACATCCTGTAAATACGCCTGTTGTCTGTGTTTTTGTTATAAAACTCTTGTCTTTGTATCGTTTTGGCTTATTGTCGTCATTTTTTTGTTTAAGGATGACGATAGTTTTGCCAAAGTTAAGATCCCAAAAATTTAAAATATATCAACATGTATCTCAAAGGTAGAATTTATTAGAGGGTGACTTGTATAATTTTTGGTAAATTTTTAGACGTTTTAAATACTTAGGATAGAGGTGAACACACCACTCATGTTTCCTTTCGCGTTCTTTCTAAACATACTAATGGCTTTATTTGTAAACCCATTTTAATCTCTCAAATTCACTAGGCTTGCCTTGTTCCTTATTATTTGCCAGCAGAAGATATTATTAAAATTCCAGTTTAGCTACTTTTTACTATCTTGGAATGGGATAAGGTTAGGAAAATGAATATTTCAGTTATGAATCCAGGCCTAAAAATGTACTTTGAAGATATTGCTAAGCTTCTATGAAGTTTAGCTACTTTTTACTAGGCCTATCCTAGAAAGGAGTTAGGTTAGGATAATGAAACTTTTAGTAAAGAATTTAGGGCCTAAAATATACTCTGGGAAGGTATTGCCAAGCTTCTATGTTAACCCTCTTCTGATTCCAAAGTCTTGGAAATTTGAATGCTTGACAGGTCTATGAACTTCTTGCTATCTCAGAAAGGGGTTAGGTTAGGAAAATGAAACTTTCAGGAAGTGGTCTACAGAATAAAGTAGGTCCTGGGAAGGTATTTTGAAGTACCTACTTCCACTCCTTCTCCCTCTAGAGTGCTCTGACCTTTGATTACCTTCAAGAATATGTGTGTTATAAAAGTGAAATCTTGCAAAATAGATCTCCTGCTTGAATGAAGTACAACAAAATTATTTTCAGCTAAACAACTTTGCTCAATCCCAATTTGTAAGATTTTAAAGATATGGAAATAAATTTCCTAAATTTTGAAAAAAAAAAACATTGATATGGCTCAGAATTCTACACAAATAGCAGGAATTACATTTCCAGAACTAAAGGCAGAGAAAAAGCAACTGGTAACAGAAAATTAAGGTAAAATGTTGTTTTGCCAAATTTCAATAGGTATTTATTTTTTTTAATTAGTTTTTTTTTTTTTTAATTAGTCATGTAGGCAAATTTCAGGCTCTCTAGAGGGAGAAGGAGTGGAGGTGGGTACTTTAAAATACATTCCCTGGATATACTTTAGTCTGTACACCTATCCCTGAAAGTTTCATTTTCCTAACCTAACCTCTTTCTGAGATAGCAAGAAGTCACTCAACTTGAATTTTACTATTTCTTTTTCTCTGGTTTTAGTTCTTAAAGTACAATTCCTGTTATTTGGGTAGAATTTTAGACCCTCAAATTGTTTTTTTTAAGTGTAGGAAATGTATTTATAGATCATTGAAACCTTATAAATTGGGATTAAGCACAGTTTTCTTTACTTCACTTAAGCAGAAGATCTATTTTTCAACATTTCAGTTTTACAGTACAAAGTTTTTTAAAAGTATCAAAGGTCAGGACCCTCTAAAGAGGGAAAGAATAGAGCTGGGTACTTCAAAATACCTTCCCAGGACATACTTTGGTGTTTGATGGATCCAATATAGTCATGGGTGTGTACATCATAATTTGAAAATCCTGTTGTAATCTGATCAGCACTTAAAGGTTTACTATTAATGCTATTGATTATCAACTGTTTTTGAGTTTGTTCCATAATCTCTTCAACATTTTGATGAAATCCAAAGGGGTTGAATTTCAAGAGCTTGTTCAGCACTTGGTATAGATTTATTTATTTTAAAGACATTACATTTTTAGTATCATCTTGATATCCCAATTTATAGAGCTCATTTCACCATTTAATGTGATTTTTTATCTCTTTTGTAATCCAAAGCTTATTTTCTGACTTGACCAGGATTGTTTTCTCATGAAAAACTACTTTGTATTGATGGAAAAGTTAAGCAGTGAGCTCTTGCATCATATTGGTGCTGTTTTTCATAACTAGGACTGTTGACCCATTTTTCTTAGCAAGGCACTTGTGTTAAATCTGGAGCTGGTCCTGAGTATGTGGACAGTACTTAACCATTGACTGGGATCTGTCAGGTTTTTTTTTATCCTAGACTTTCATATTACAGTAAGTTTGTCACTCATACCAATAGTAGGGAAAGTGCAGTGGGGACTATAAAATTCCTCAGTGTTGGTAAAAATAAGGTCTAGTACTTTCTCTTTGCTTGTTAAGACTTTAACAACTTATATAACTGGTTGTAAACTTGACAGCCAGTTAGCTTTAAAATCATTAAAGTTACCCAGGGTTCAATTGCCACTGTAAGGGAATTGGGATATTACATGTTCAACTGAATGCTGTAAGTAGAGTATGAGTTCCTTTTGGAACAGTGCTCTTGGTGGATAGTAGATTATGTGAAAGATAGTTGACACTTCTTCTTTTGGTAGGCATTGTGGTCTTTATCAAATCCACTGAAGTTTGTGCTTCTGTTTTGTAGGGATAGATATATCTAGGGCTTGATTGGTATTGCTGACTTGTGCAGAAAACCAACTCCATCACTATGACTCAAAATGGTCCCATCCTTATGCAATCTTGGGAACACATATCATACATGTCAATACCCAGAAATGGCTGTATGAGTGAGATGTGGACTAAGTTTTTACAAGCAAGCCAAATCAATATGATTTTGTATGAGCATGATTTCCAGCTCCTAACTTTATCCCTAAGATTAGAGCCATTTGCAAACAGGAGCAGCTATAGGACATATTTTGTTATTCTGGCCTAGAGGTGTGAGTTTCAGCTGCATTTGGAATAATCCTCAGTAACAAACTTACTGTTTTGATGTTTGTCTCTTATACCTATTTTTTGACTGCTTTGGGTGTATTTCTGTTGTATCAAGTTGATACATTTAGTACATTTAGATACATTTAGTTGATGTTGATACATTTAGCCGCAGGAGAACTTTCAGCAAGATTCTTTGGTACAAATATGCACTGATTGTTGCCACATTTTGTCCTGTAGACATCTGTGCAGATGTATAGAAAGGAACAATCCACAATGTTTCTGTAATTTCCTTGAAGATGGAAAGAGCTGACTAAGAGCTCTTTGGATTTTTTCTCTAGGAATATTGTTCAATTCACCTTTTTATGGGTGATTTTTGGTTACTTTGGTTTTGGTGTTCAGGCATATGGCTGGGACCTTGGTAGTATGCAGTACATGCAAACAAAAAGTGCCAACCCAATGGTTTCTGTGGAGTGGGTACTAGGTCTGTATCATTTGAACTGCATGTATTGTGGTGGCATCTTCCACAAAAATGGCAGTTGAAGGAGGGACATCCCTGAGCTGGTATGATAAGATAAGATTTATTACAAGAAGCCTGCAGGCCATAGCAACAAAAAATACAGCCTACAAACAAAGTTTGGGGAAAAGCATACAACTTTAATTAATACAAACCATGAAGAAAAAGAAACACATAACATGGTCAAAAATTTTAACAGGCAAACAACAACCGTAATGAACTATCCCCTCAAACATGATTCCTCATGTTTAATCCCTATACAAAGAGGTTTACACAACTGTTAAACAGCACATGCATTCCTCTCAGCCATCCACTCAATTAACAAGCATTCACTCCCAAAATTTTGTCCAAAATATTCATTCTGCAACTCAGACAGCTCTTCACACTCCAATGCAAAATGAAAGAGATTCTCATTCACACGTCCACGCATAGGGCAAAAGTAGGGACCTGTCACTAGTCTAAACTTTCTCTCTCAAAAATTTCCTTCTCTCACCTAAATCCAAACTATCCCCTCTTACCAACAACAAATTCTTCAAATCTTCTATTCAACCCAAATTTAAATTAAACTTCCTCCTCCCAACACTCTAGCTTGGGAGTAAAACCTCAAAAACATAGATGGATCCTTATGGGATGCCACTCCTGGATTTCTTGGCTGTTTAGGGTTTGCTGGATTTCCTTTTATACTGACATGCTCACATCCATTGGACATATTCATTCATGCCACATCTCTGAAAAGCCATGAACGTCCTGTATTTTCTTGACCTGATTTGCCACGAATTACATCTACCGTCCTTAAAACTCTCCAAATAAGCTTACTTAAGAAGCCAAAACTCAAGGTCGTCTAACTATTTTCTCCCAAAATTCAACCATTCTAAACATTCTAAACAATCTAAAATTCCTTAAAGTGAAAAGCCCCAAATTTTCTTTCATTAATATTGAACTAAATAAATCCCTCAAGCCTAATATTTTCTCAAAATATCTTAGCTGATCTGCTTCTTACTTAACTGCTTTATCAAACCTCAGACCCCCAATGTAGACTAGAAGCTATTTTTGTCTGGAACACTCTTTTCTGTATACTTATGTCAGCTAGCTGACCTAAATTGCTTCTCAATAGCATATCTGTTAATCTCTTACCCCTTAAATTGCAATTTTCAATATGTCAGGACATCCCCTTTACTGTGATAAACTCAACACTCAAATAAACAAATTCTTTATTAACCTCTAACATTATTCCCCCAAAACTAAAATCAACTTCCTCTTTGCTCCTAAATACCAATACTACTGAATTCTTATCGTTTAACACTAATCTTACTTTTCTTAATAATCTGTTGTTTTTTTTTATGTCTAATTGATTCTGAAGATTGTCTCTACTATGCCCCACTAGAGCTATGTCATCTGTAAATAATATACATGATAGCCTAAACCAATCCAAAGATACATAAGGGGTTCCAATACTTTGTATAAAACTATTTAAATCATTAACAAACAAGAAGAAAACCTTAGGAGATAAAGTAGATCATTGTTTACCCCCACATGAGACACAACCAGCCTAGAAAATTTTTCCATAACTTTCACAAGAAACTTCACCCTACAATTCATATCTGCTGTTTATTGCTACTTAACAAGGCGGCAAGCTTATTTCTAACATACCTTCAACCAACAACCTCCTATTTACCGAGTTTAAAGCACTTTTCAGGTCTAAGAAAGCTACAAATAGCTGACCATTGTTCTCTCTAGCATATTTACTTCTCAATATATCAAAAATAAAAATATGGTCAACAGTGCTGTATCTAAATTCTGCTTGTACTGGACTAAGTATTTTTTCCTTATCTAACCAATCTCCTTTTTTCCTTTTATTAATTATCTTTTTATTCTTTGTAACTTCCATTTTCAGCTCTAACAGTTCCACCTTTGTATTTTCTTCTTTTTTGTTCACTTCACAAATTTTCTTATTCAGAAATTCCAAGGTTGAAGAAAATTCTATGGATAATTTTTTCTACCATTTTACACAGGGATCAAGTTTTTGAGCTCTACTAACATCTCACTTAATTTCTTTAAAATCTGTAGCTGGACTTCTGTTGATTCTGTCATCTTGATGGTAATTACTAGCTACATAAAATAGAAAGGCATGCCTGTTTAAAAGTCAAATACTTTATCCACGCTGACTCAAAGCATGCAGTTAGCTAAGTCGCCCTTGATAATGCTACGGCTGACAGCAATTCCCAGTGAACTTTTAAGCAAAATCTGAAGACTGGCTTACCAGAGGTAGTGCAGTTAGGGTGGTCAGAGGTCTTCAAAAATTTGGATGAAGCCAAGACCAGAGCAAGTAAATCATTGCTGGTTTGCATTTTATCAGCCTCAATTACTTTCACTACAACTTCTGGAGTTGGTGTTACTGAGGGTTGTGAAACTGGTTTAAGTTCAAATTCTTCACTATCACTAAGGTTCATAAAGCCTGGAATAGGATGCAAAAGCTTGTAATTGTAAGAGGATTTTCTGCCAACCTGGAGAGAACACCACGTATTTGTGGGCGAGGAAGCCTGCTAGGTCCCACTGAACTTGTAACTGAAGTAGTTGTCTTAGCAGGTTTTCTGGTCACTTTCAGAGATGTGACAATAAGAGCATTTTTAGGTTTGCATTGCAAGGCAAGGATACACATTGTTAAGTTTTAGTTTGTTCTTAGTTTTAACTTTAGTGTATGTGAAGTGAAGCCGTTTGTTGCAATTACTGCATAGAATGCCACCAGTCTTAATAGTTACACTGATGAGAAAATTCCATGTAGCGTCTTAGCCATGATCAGTTCTGACACAATTTATAGGAATAGGGGAAGTGTCAAGAACCGCTCAACTATCGTACCCTTCAATTCAAAGGCAACTTAATACCAGTGGGCATTCGTGATGCTTATGACAGTTACCCTCCCCTCTTCTGCCTATTGCCTGGTGTATCTTGCCAGAGATCTTGTCAGAAATTCAGACAGCTATTCCTAATGTGTATTCAGTGGTCATCACAGCCAAGTAAATGCAGCTCTCAGAAAAAAATTGGCATGATTTGGCTTCGTAATCAGTGGCAGTGTAGGAAACCGAAAATACACCTCATACAGGTAATTTTTCATGGTAAAACCACTGACTATTTCGCTGAATTTTGAAATGCACCAAGAAAATAAAGACTTCTCTTGGCAACCAAACACAGCAGCAGTGAGTAAAGACAAATGTTTCCAAGGGAATTTGTAACAGTCAATAAAATTCAACAAAAGATAATTCAATTACGCAAAAAATATCCTCAATAAACGTCTGTAGAGAAATCTTTCACATGGTTGAAGAAATTTGTCTTCCAAAAGTTTATGCAAGTTTTTATCCAAAAACAAGGTGTTTACACCACATTGTAAATCAAGACTTGGGTCAGGGTAACAGATATTATATTTGGAAAGATCATGATTTGGGGAATTAATAATATTCTATTTTGCCGTTATTGTGTTTCCATTTGAAGAGCCATTCTCCTGCAGTGGTAAAATTCAGCACAAATATATATTGTAGCCAGTATGTTTATCCTTTAGGGGGGAGGGGTAAAGTGAAGCAATGCACTTTTTCTGATTATATAAGTGTTTGTGATTGTTCTGAAGTACTTTCTAAAAATTTTGGTAACCATTTTCTGTAGTCAAACAATAAAAAACAAGGTGTCACATTAAATTCCTTTAAGGGTTCAAAATAAAATTTGCTTGGAAACAATCATAATATTTAGAAAGAACAATGAAAGATAGGCTAGGCTACATCAGGGGCTGTGATTACCTTCTTCTTAGCAAAGTAATCAGACATCTTATAAGTTTACCCAATACTCTTCTTGTGAAATTTGAACTTGGTGATTTAGCCAATGAATATTGTTAAATTCAAATTATCTTGGTTTGGCAGCCTGGTTTTCATTGCAAAATATCCATTATCCTGAAAGAATAACTATAATAACAAAAGAGTAGCACCGTTTTTGACTCCCTAATCAACACAAGAATATTTCAAAATACATTTATTTTTATTGTCACAATGCACCTCTTCCCCTGTTGATGGAGCCAGATGTAGCCCTGGGCAAAAAAGTACAAGAACTTGCTTTCAATTTAAATCTTCACATATTGGTTGGTACATAGGCAGCAACAATGCCTGTCAGTTGCATTATTTTTGGTACAAGTGCTGTAAAGGGGCTTTTTGCCAACTTTCACTTCCAGAATTTTTACTTCGTTTTAACCTCATACCTCTACTATTTACCCACTTGTAAGATTTGATAGATTCACAGAAAATATGTCATATCTTTATGTGAAATTAAAATATAGGTCGTAATAAATAATAGGTTGGAATAGTCTGCAAACAACATTCCAAGACAAGCAGACTCAAAGCTTAATTTAAAAAAACTTCGTTTCTTCTGAACGTAACATATCTGCCAAAATCTTAGTTTGGACTCTAGATCTAGTCCTGAACATTATGTTTATGCAGCAAAGCTTTAGGAGTTGGCCCTAAGCCACTATTGTAATTCTGCTATGGAGCAATAAATTACTCTCATTTTTTTGGCATTATATTTGTACTTAACAACTAGTGACGAAATTAAGACCTTAAATTTCTTTTCTGAATTAAATTTTTCATTGAAAAATGAAATTTATTCGAACGTATAATAGAAACAAATATATATATATATATATATATATATATATATATCCATTAAGTATTTCTACTGAATATCAAGGGGTGGAAATCCAGAACCTGTTTCTGGTTTGTACCTTGTGACAGAGATAAAATAGTTCCCCTTAAGTTTGCAAATTTCTAGCAATTTTCTGGGCCAAAATTTGAAATCCTTTTTTCTAGCATACGAGATGGTAAACACAAGAAGCAGAAAAGTGACCCTGGCTCCAAAAGTAAACCTCTTATAAAAAAAAAAATTGGATCTGTGTAGAACATAGAATTTCCCATTAGGATCTTTAGTAGAGAATTTTATACCTTTGTTCTTCTTGGAAGTAATTCTGGAATTTTCAGTCTTGAAATTCTGATTCTTTTTAACAGAGTTTTAATTGGACTTTCTGAAATTATAGATGCATATGAAGCTCCATCTTCGAAATAGACCAAAACAACTGCTTCAATCCAACCCAAAGGTGGGGGGAAGAAAGAGGGGCGTGCATATCTATGCGACTCTCTCGTCTCAGCCAAGCTTGATCAGTTTGTGGTAACAAACTGTAAGCAAGGAGCAATACAGCTCAATAGTAACCGAAATTGTAAAAAAACGGAATTTTGATATTAATAAATATATCAAAAGAACCGGCTTATTATGCTGATTCCAAATAGATAAGATTCAATAAGTTTAGTATTGCCTATCACATAAAGTTACAAGCCTGAGAAAAATTGTCAAATTCTCAAAAGAGGGTGAAACATCCCTTAAAAGTCAAGGAATCTTAATGAAAAACGCCCGATCAAATTCAATTTATTCAAGAATTCTAGCCTATTGTGGAAGTTTCAAGCTCCCATCTGGGAAAATTGTGGAATTTTGTATTTTTGGCCAAAAGAAGGATTACAGATGTGTGTTTATTTATTTTTTTTCCCAGGGTTGATTGCATCAAACCAATAGTCTTAAAATATCGGAAAATGGCTCATTTGAAAGGAAACTAAATGTTTTAGTGTCCTTTTTAAGTGAATAAAAAGATAGGAGGATAACTAGCCATCCTCCCACCTCCCTTTTTCCTTAAAGTTGTATGATCAAAATTTTGAGATAGCCATTTTTTTCAGCATAGCTGAAAAGACACTATGCCTTTGGAGATAACAAGACCCCCTATAGTCCCTGGGGAATTGTCTGCAAATCATGAAATTTGCCCATTTTTATGTATAGTGTTTGTTATTGGGGAGTATACAGGTATTTTTTTGGTGGGGGGTGCATTTTCTGCTGGAGGAATTTTTAACGGGGACAATGTTCAGTTGGGAGGGAAGTTTCGTGGGGGAGGGTGAACTTTTCAAGGAAAATTCTACACTGAGGGAATTTGCCAGAACTTCTATGCCAAATTCTCTCCATTTGTTTTAAATTCTCTCTGCCGACTCAAATTTTACATGTGGAAATGTTAAGAAAAAATGTGTGGGGAAAATTTTTACAGGATTGGAATAAAAAAATATTTCCCAAGCCGGAATCGTCTGCAACATTTTCTTGGAGGAATTTCCAACTATAATGCAGTTTTCTGTAGGAATTTTCCTGGTAGGGGTATTTACGTAAGAAGAACTCTCCTTTGAGAGATTTTCAGCGGGGGGGAGGAATTTTCATGGAAGGGGAGCTGGAATGTCCTGGTATTACTTAAAAATGATCTGAAACTGAATAAAAAAAAACTAGTTTTTCAACTGAAATTGAGGAGCAACACCAAACCTTATAACGAACAGCAATTATTACGTATATGAGGAGGGTTGCCCTTCCTCAATACCTCGCTCTTTACGCTAAAGTTTTTTTTATAGCTTTAAAAAAAAGTTTATTACTCTGATTACATCTTTTGTTTCAGGAGTCGTTCATCAAGAAGGGGGACAAAAAGTCTAAGTTTAGCGTCAAGAACAATATATTAAGGAGAGGGCGACCCCCCTCATATACGTAATAACTTATGTTCGTTTTAAGTTTTGATATTGCTCCTTACTTTCAGTTGAAAAAAATGTTGTTTTTTAATAGGAAGTAAAAACTAGCTTTTTAGTTGTGCTTTTGGGGTGGGACATGTGCAGGTAGATAGGACTCCCAAAGTTTGTGCCTTTCCGTTGACTTAGGTTATATACAGCTGCTTTAAAATCTGTCTAAAGGCTTGGCTCAAGAATTCTGAAAATATTTAAGCACTTACCAAACAATAAAGTTTTTTTAGAAAATAAAACTATCCGCCCAAAGTTTATAGAAGAGAAAAAAGAAATTTGGTTGTGATTCAGAAACTTTTTCAGATAAATTTTTTAAAGATTTTGATAAAATAGAACTTATTCTAAATTATGATATACCGTTCTCAGAACTTGAGGGGAATTTTCCCCAAAACATGAGAGCTGTCCCCAGCAAAAGATCCGGAAGATGTCTCATACACCTTGTCTCACTGAAGAGAGGCTATGATAAGATAGTGAACAGTCAAGTACGGGTGGACTCCAAGAAGATATATTTTTTTTCCTGTCTAGAAACACGCCTGCTAATACTTTTACTTGTTTATTTGTCGTGTGTTTGTATATTTTTCAAGAGAAAAACCATTTATGGTTTTGAACAATCATGACTGCTGTGAAAGGTGGCAATTAACTTCAAGTTATCCTTCCCCCCTCCTCCGTATTGTCCCTGAAAAAGAAGCAGTCTAGATTCCTTTTATTGTACAAGCAAGTGGAGCTTGAATTTGGCACACATATGATTTGGTTAGCAGAAAAACTTGATTTTGAATGTAGCAAAACATTCTTGGATATTTGTTTTCCTGAACTGGAAATTTTCAAATGTCAGAGAAAGTATTGTAAATATATATCTTCCTAGTATCTATGGCGAAGAAAAAAATACTTTCATTAGTATAATAGAAAATCAAGTTGAGTAGAAGTTGCCCTATTTAACCACTTTCTGTTCATCACCAACTTTCTCAAATTAAATCTCTACCGAACAAGACATAGTGAGCAATCTTTGGCCCTTTAACACAGATTTAATACAGAATAGAAACCACTAGCATCATTTCCCAGCAGAGCCAGGTAATTCAGAATACGCTGAAAGTTAGTTTATCAAACTTTAAATTTCAGTTAAAGGTCTAAGTTGAAAAGGACTCAACCTGAAACTTTATGAAACTTGGTAGATTCTTTTGATTCAAAGTATTTTTTTGACTATGAAAAGCTTATGGGTAGGCTGTATGCAACCTGTGGTAATGCTGTGGATGGATCTCTGCTTAACAATAAGGTCTCCAGTGTTTGATCCCACCTCTTGCAAGGTTGGGCGATAGTGTTGCTACCTGTCCCTTTTATATTTTTCTTGATTTCCAAGCCAATATAATTCCCGTGTTGTTCAAACCATGGGACGATTTGTTTCCTATGTAGGGGTTTTGGACAAGACGGCTCTAGTAGTGTACTTCTTGTTTTGATCTTTAGAAGTTAGGGGTTGTTATATTTCTTAGTATTCGACGTCATCGTCTCTTACTAAGTTGCTAGCTACCGCTGCAACCTGGATACTCGACAACTGAAATATCGACAACTGTCGAGCCTTTATGTACCCTCAATGGCCCTGCAGGTTCTTTATCCTTTATCTTAAGTTTGCATGTACAACATAGGCTAATTAAAAAAAAAATAATTGACAAAAATATGCCATTGCATCTTTAAAAAGCAGAAAAAAGCGAAGAATTAAAAATTCCGTATTTTTATTTCGTTTCATAATGTCTATATCTTTTAATTCAAGCAAAGAGCATTGGACCAGGATCTATTTTATACTAATAAATAATTAACTCTTGGATTTCACTAAATAATACTAGATAGTTTTGTTGCTTTTTCTTTTCTCAGACATGAGCTTCAGTTTCTTCTCATGTCAGATTGCTATACATAAATAATTTTTTAAACCACTCTGCCTTTCCGTTTACAGAATGAAATAAATGAAAAAATAGAAACAAAAACGGGTATAATATTTAAATGCGGATACAAATAATGTTTAATACATTTAGCGAATAATTAAATATTTAAATCAAATATATATAATTTATTTATTAAGCTCTACATGTTTTTTATACCCTTTGCGTAAGTTCTTTATTTTCAATTGTCCTTTATTGTAGAACGTTGTTTATGAATCATTGATGTGAATGGCCGATCCAGAAGAAAAGGTAGCAATATCCCTTCTTAGTAGAGCTGTGGCTTTGGACAAACAGCAACGTTTTACTGAATCGTTGATTTGCTACGAAGAAGGAATTCAAATCCTCACACAAGTTATACGAGGTAGATTTAATGCTACTACTTCATAATGATCAACATAAAACTGTGAAAGAAATTAAAAAAAATTCCAATTTAAATATAAGCACATTTGAATACTAAATCTGAGTTAGCTTACTTTTAAGTAATTGGCCTTTTCGGCACTTCTTTGCCAAAAAAGTGGCACTGATTAAAAGAAGATTTAGTATTCAATCGTTTCCTTCTCTTAAGCAGGAAATCAAAGTCATTGATTTGCTTCGAAGGAGGAATTCAAATCCTCACATAAGTTATACGAGGTAGATATAATACTACTACTTCATAATGATCAACATAAAACTGTGAAGGAAAAAAAAGTCCCAATTCAAATATAGATACATTTGAATACTAAATCTGAGTTAGCTTAGTTTTAAGTAATTGGCCTTTCCAGCACTTCTTTGCAAAAAGCGGCACTGATGAAAAGAAGAAACCCTCAATCGTTTCCTTCTCTTAAGCAGGAAATCAAAGTCATTGATTTGCTTCGAAGGAGGAATTCAAATCCTCACATAAGTTATACGAGGTAGATATAATACTACTACTTCATAATGATCAACATAAAACTGTGAAGGGGAAAAAAAAAGTCCCAATTCAAATATAGATACATTTGAATACTAAATCTGAGTTAGCTTAGTTTTAAGTAATTGGCCTTTTTGGCACTTCTTTGCAAAAAAGCGGCACTGATGAAAAGAAGAAACCCTCAATCGTTTCCTTCTCTTAAGCAGGAAATCAAAGTCATTGATTTGCTTCGAAGATGGAATTCAAATCCTCACACAAGTTATACGAGGTAGATATAATACTACTACTTCATACTACTTCATAATGATCAACATAAAACTGTGAAGGGGAAAAAAAAGTCCCAATTCAAATATAAATACATTTGAATACTAAATCTGAGTTAGCTTAGTTTTAAGTAATTGGCCTTTTCGGCACTTCTTTGCAAAAAAGTGGCACTGATGAAAAGAGTCAAACTCCTTTTCGGAGTTTTACACGATGTTTCATGTTAGGCTGTATAAATAAACTGGTAAACTGCAGCATCATTGCAACATGACCTCTTCAAGTGTTAGTTCTACACGGATTTACAATTTTCTCTGCATTTCAGTTGAATTTACATTAATCAGTTAAATTAACTATCCAGTCATCTTTGCACAAACAACCTGAGGCGAGCACAACTGCAAACGCTTGTAATCCATCCCACCCAGTTTAGAGATTCACTCTTTACTCTCTCATAAAAATATCCCATAAATCTTTTTTTATGAACTGTTCCCATCCCCTGAAGGATCATTTCCCGCCCCCATGAAGGATCATTTCCCTTCCCCTGAAGGATCATTTCCTGCCCCATTTGAGGTTAGAAGTTGAAATTGCTCTGATCAAAAATTAAATCTATTTAGAGTGCACATCCACCCGATTTTGTTTACGCCCTTTTTTGCAGATTGTGGACTTGTAAGCTCAACGTCTCTCGTTTCATATTTTGTGACATTGCAAATAGTTCTCGTATCCGAAACTATGGACTCTTGCATAAAACATTAACGAGGTGAAAGAGATGAAATGTACCAAATAGATTTTTCGAGTCATCAGCAGCTTATATGCCACATTTACGTCCAAGTAAATATTTATCAATTATTATTTATTGACAGAGAAAGAAATGGATAAAATCCTCATCCTTTTGTATGGGTTTAAGTTACTTGTATATAGAGCTCCGAAAAGGGCAACAAAGCTTGTTCCAGCCTGTATCATATTTTAAATGAACAGCACCTACAAGCCACAGTTGCCCAACCTGAGACGGTTCACAAATATATACCAAAAGTTTTGTCTGGCAAGCAGAAGCAATACCCTTTGGTGGTATGTTTCCAGACATCGCTGTGTTGACCCAACCATATCCATTACCGTGAAAATTTTCTACATTTACTACTTTTGAGTGAGGAATAAACCTGAAATAACATGTTTTCGGGGAGATTAAAGTGGTTCAAGGGTCCTCAACTTAGGGCGGTGCCTTAATAGCCTAGGTTATGAACTCTCAAAGGGCTTTTGAGGACTAGACGCTGTTGGTAGCCGTATATTGATGATGAGGGCTTATTTTCAAAGCTATTGACTTTTCTTTATACATATTCAATGTTTTCTTCTTAGCTTCAGCTGATGCATCTAAGTCAAATCTTAAAAAAAAATTGACTTGAGTAGTTTTAAATTCCAGCCTCCCTCTCCCCCCTTCTATTTGAAAAGTGAATTGTTATTTGTGTTTATTCATTTACTTTCGGTTCTACAGGGCTGAAAGATCCCAAAAAGAAGTCCCATTTTTCACAGAAAGCCAATGAATACCTAGATCGAGCCGAACACATAAAGAATCATGTACATTTGGAAAAATCAAAAGGAAATTACCACGAGAAGATCCGAATCGAAGATGGTGCTAAAGGCTTCTCATATCAATCTGTGTTTGGACGCTTTCTAAGTGAATCTGTTTTAACAATTGATGTAGAAGACCCATATATTCGGACGTTCCATCAAGTATGCCTTTGAGGTTGTATTTGTTTATTTTAAGATACTGAAAAAAAATTTAATTTAATTTTTCCGTCAAGTCACCCCCCTCCCCCTTCCCTCTTAAGGTGCCTAAAAAGGACTAAAAGTTTTTTTTAACCGGCATGAAACTTAAATCCATAAGTCTCTGGGTCAAGATAGCCATAATGCACAAGGAAAAAAAAATTGAGCTCCCTGACGATGGTCCTGGAAGAGGACAAACTACTTTTTTCGAACGGCTTGATAAGTAAATGTGTTAATTGCTAGACCAAGAACCCTATTATGAAACCAAATTTAGAGGTAGAGGTAGAGAGCAGAGGTTCTCAAAAGTGGAGTCAGATAGGCAAGAAAATAATAGTTCCTGGGCAACTTGAAACTTTTAGGGATCGTTCCCTGAGCGACTGTGTTGGGAGATAGATGGTACTATATCATTAGATATAAAATCTAAAGTTTTAAGGAGGAGGAGGAGGTTAGAAGGCCGAAAAGATCCAAACTATATGCTACGGATCAGTTTGAAATAAGGAATCGAAGATTGACCAAAAAAAAATTGTTTGGAGCAAGGGTCCAAAAACTGTTTTCATCGCTCTTTACTTTTCTATGAAGAACTTCTTCCTTGGAAAATATTTTTTTTAATTAACTAAATAAAAAATCCTTTCCGTGCAAAAATAGAGGGGGAGAGGCCCTATAAAAGGTTTAAAACCTCTTTTTGTCGCCCTTTACTTTTCTATGAATTTTTTTTTCTGAAAATTTCTTCCATATAAAAAAAAAAAAAAATTACGTGAAAAAAGAGCAGAAAGAATTTAAGCTAAAAACAAACAGAAACTAACTAATATTGAAAGCCCAACTTAAAACGAAAATAAGCTACTATTTGTCGGCTAAAACAGGAATAAATCAAAATGAACAATAGAGCTAAACTTAGAAAGGAGAAGAACAGCCAAAAATTTCATCCTTGTAAACTCCCTCCCTCTTAAAAGATTAAAGTGTCATTTGTATTTTATTTTAAGAATTACAAATTGGATCATATTCTTACCATATAGATTAAAATTTCTTCCACTGTTCTGATTTCAGCAAGGTTCATACTACATGTCCAAGGTAAGAAACGAGTTTATTTACAGCCAAGTTACGCGTTACGTCAACAGGCAATTGCAGTTATTATCTGCGTCCATTAGCCTTTATCGAAACCTACTTTTCGGTACTTTTCTAAATATTTCGAATAAATAATTTAACAGTTATAGTCATTTTGTAATTTTAATTTTTTTTTATTAAAATAAAGTAGAGGGTGCAGTTGGTAAAATTGTGTTATTAAATGAAAGTTTTGTTAAAATTTGGCCTGATAATTTTTAGGAGACCGATGGGGGCTAATCAATATTTTGCTCCGGGTGAAGAGGTCACAGCCGCCACTGGGAGATGGTTTGCAAGTAGAGCACCTTCACTACGGTATACGGGTGCTGTTCGAGCACCTAGCTTTGTTATTCTGGATAATTTTTTCCCAACAGTGTGTCCCTAGGTCACTGTGTGATGGACTGGTCACATAAGTGCCTAAAAAGTATAAATACTCAACGCTCTGCCATTCACTCTCTGCAATACGCTCTGCAATACTCAACGCTCTGCAATTCACATTGACCTACAACCGTGTGTATTGTTCTCATCAAAATACTTCAAAAAATAATGTGTCCGTTTCTGTAAGAAAAGTGTGATTTTAGGGACCATATAAAAAAATCACAAAAGTGTGATTTTTGTCTATAATAAAAAACAAAAAATGATGAAAAAGATCTTTTGCGTATGCGCAGTAGACATTTCTAAAGCCTTTGATTCCATTTTAAATTCAAAATTATTGCTTGCTTTATTAAATTGTGGAACTGGTGGTTATATTTGCTTGTGCCTTTGGAATTGGTACCAGAATTCAATAGTCTGGATTTGTTCTCATGATGTGTTGACAAATCCTTCCCGTGAAGCGTGGGGTAAAGCAAAGCCAATCTTATGTCCATTAGTTTTCAACTACTTCTTCTTCTACTTCTTCTACTTCTGCACTACTTCTTCTTGTTAAAAACCTATCCTTGATGGAAAGAGCTGCTGAAGCTCTTCAGGCTACCTGCTCTATGATTGGCTTTGCTATAGAACCGTCAAAGACTGGGCTTATAATTGTAAATCCAAATGAAAAGGCACAATCAGAGTCCTTTAAAATAACCTTGATCACTGTTCCGAGATCGGATTCTATGAACTATTTGGGTGTTGCTTTTGGTTCGTCGGGAAGAGTAACATGTACTTTTGTCATTGATGAGTATAAAAAAAACTGCTGGCAAATACTAAAAGGCAATTTCACAAACATACGTTATCAAAGCTTTACAGCTCTATGTTTGCACCGCATGTGTTTTTCATAATTCTGTTTTGAATCTGTTCTCTATAACTGAATCTGTACTGATCCGTACCGATAAAATAGGACTAGAGTCCTATTTTATCGGTATGGAAGGTATTTTATTGGTATCCTTCTTGGCTTTTGGAACTTATATACTAGTAAAGAATACCATAATTTTGATATATGTGTGAAGATGGAGGAGTTATCGAGTCATTCTGAAGTGCATTGTAAGAAAATATGCGGTGTAAGACAATCCTGCCATGGCATTTTAGCCATAGACCTTTTCTTAGATTTTGCTATATTTCTTTGCCTTAAAGCATTCTAGTTATAGTACTTATTTGGAGAGGGAGCTGAAAAATTCCTTTGCAGGTATTCATGCATGACTTGACACTTGGTATTTGCTTTGTCATCCTGGCCTCTAGGAGGGTGGTGTAAGAAAATTTAAGATATTTCTGTTTCTCTTCTAGAATATCTCTTTCTAGAGAGTTGCTATTCTTGACTTTTACCCTTCAGAATATGCAGCATGTTTTAATTGGGGCTGGGCTTTGATATGTGTGTGAAGATAGAGGGATTATCGACTTGCTTTGTAGATCCATGTAAGAAAATATCCGACTTTTCGCTTAACTGATAGTTCTGGCTTTGTACTCAATTAAATGTATACTTTTTTTCTTTCTTCGTTAGATATATTGGTGACTTTTCTGTATAATCTTAAATTATTCGTTTTTTGTTTTTTCTTGTTTCTTTGTTCTTTCTATTTTTGATTATGTATTTGCTTCTTTCTTTCTCTATTTGTACTCCTCTATTGTATGTTTATAACATGACGAAAGAGGGTAAATATATATATATATATATATATATATATATATATATATATATATATATATATATATATATATATATATATATATATATATATATATATATATATATATATATTTATATATATATATATATATATATGGAATATAATGATGGGGCGCTTCGCGCCCCCCCCAAGCCCCCCCGCGCGTGTAAGTCGTTACGCGCCATATTAGTTACGCGCCATTGTAGTTGTGTCCCTGTGTCCCACCTGTGAATAGAGATAGATATAAATATATGTTTTTAACTACGTAAAACATGCGAATATACAACATTCTTCGCTGTCCCATTGTCTGTGCATATAAATAGATTGTCAGGTTTACTGACTCTTGAACATGCAACATATAATTGTCCATGGGAAAAACAATCCGTATTCAGATCTATACCTCATTATTCTAATGATGTGTCCCTGTGTCCCGGTCGTCATTTATATTCCCTGTGTCCCGGTCGTCATTTATATTCCCTGTGTCCCGGTCGTGATTTGTGTCCGGGTGTCTCAGTCTGTAATTTCTCTTTGAGGTTCCCGGTCGTCACTTATATTCCCTCTGTCTCTGTCGTCATTTGTGTCCCGGTCTGTAATTTCTCTTTGAGTGTTTTTTCTTTTTAGTTTTTTTTTAGTTTTTTACCTTTTTTCTTTTTTCAGTTTTCTTTTTCTTCTTTATTTTTCAGCGTCACAATGAAGTACATATCGCCGAATCTTTGTTTTTTTAACTTAAATCTGGTAGGCATTGATGACCTTATCCAACTCAAAATCCCAAACCCAATCATCATCGCTATCATTTTCAGTTTTGATATGTTTTGACTCTCGCTGTCCAGGTGGATTTTCATCTAACTGCGCGGTTTTGCGTTCTTTAGCCGCAAGCCTGTTTTCTTGCTGTTCTTGTGATTCCTCGGAACGCTTTCTTTTCTTACTTTCTCTATCAGCAGCAAGTTTTTTGGCATAAACTCTTTGAGCAGCTTCCTCGGCTGTTGCCATTGTAGGTTCTTCAGTCATTTTACAATTAAACATTTTTCCGTGAACAAATGTCTTAAATACCGTTAATGACGTCACCGTCAAAGCAAAAATGACGACAACTAATTTCATGACGTCAGTCAACACAGAAACATGACGTCACCTGATCCACAGACAGACAACTTATTTATATGTATATATTCTCTTTTCATGTATATATATATATATATATTTCTCTTTTCATGATATATATATATATATTGTATATTTATTATACGAATTTTCGACATTTCTAAATCGATTGGCTATCTCAGAATCTGCGAATTCAGTGCCACTCAGTTTTATGCCTAAAAATGGCAGAAAATGCCACTTACCTATTACAGAGTCTAGAATGTTCTATGGCACTAGAACTTTTATTTTACGTTTCAATGAGCCATCTCCTGATTTTCTAGCAGTTCAAAATGATCAGTCCTGGGGGATTAACAAATAAACAGGCATTTACGATCTTTTTATCTGGAAAAAAAATGCAAAATTCTACGTTTTTGTTGATAGGTTCTTATAAACACTACAATATGGATCTCAATTACGCTGAATCTGATGGCATGATTTTCATCAAGATCACTTGGCTTTTCGGGGTGCTTTCCCTCTTTAAAAACAGATAAAACATAAAATCGCGAAGAAAAGAAGAAAACGAGGACAATAAACAGCCAGTGAAAAAGTTAAAAAATTATGCAAATATTTTGGTCAAGACCTTTGCTTGATCGTCATCATTGCAGAATAAAACTGATAAAAATATAAAAAACCAAATCTTAAAACAAAACACAAAACTGAAATAGGACGAGCCATTCTTGGTAACGGTGAAAGCGTAACTGAATGGATTAACCTTTTACCGTTACTATGTAATGGTTGTCCTATTTTAGTTTTGTGCTTTGTTTTAAGGTTTGTTTTTTTATGTTTCGTCGGTTTTATTCTGCACTGAGGACGGTCAACGGAGGTCTTGACCGAAATATTTGCTTGATTTTTCAACTTTTTCACTGGCTGTTTATTGTCCTCGTTTTCTTCCTTTCCTTGCGATTTTTGTTTTATCATGATAAGCCAGTGTGGTTTCCGAAACTATTTATCTCTTTCAAAGCTCGGGCAAGCTTTCTGAGGCTCGTAGCTTTTACTGGGTAGCTCTAAATTTAATGAATTTTATATGCTGGAAATCATTTATTAACAGCCAATTCTTTTGAAAGCTCCAGCAAGCTTTCTGAGGCTCGTAGCTTTTACTGGATAGCTTTAAATTTAATGAATTTTATATACTGGAAATCATTTATTAACAGCCAATTCTTTTTATGTATTGCTTATTATCTAAACCCTCTTTTTTAGAGTTTCGTTTACTATTAGTCTATGTTGCTCCTTACTTACCACGAACTGTTTTAAAACAAGCCGAAACAACACTATGTTGCTAAGGAATTTCTATTATTGTTTCTGATATGGTTTCGAGATCACATCAAGTTTTAAGTGTTTTCTGGTCACACTACTGTCAATTGATTTTTCCCCCAATAAAAAACTGCCTCTTTGCTCCTCTTGACCTTCGTCCACTTTTCGCTGTATTTTACCGCAAAAGCAAAATTTGAACAAAATCAAAAAAGTAACTCCATCTGGGAACGAACCTAAGACTTTCAACGAGAAAATAGACATGCTAACTGCTGCGCTATAGAATCATGTAAATGTGTCTTAAATGAATTATGATCGTAGGTACAAAAGTACTCAAATCATTCCCCCCTCCAATAGACCCAGCCGCTTCTTGAGCTTCTCTTGTATACTAGAAACGCTTAAGATATTTAAGGATATCTATATCATGTACCATGTTACATATATTATAAATAAATGTGTAAGAATTTCTTAGCCTCTCACTCCCATTCCTCCTCTTCTTTTTGTCCTACAAAGTCTATTTAGACTTTCAAAGGAGTTGAAAGCCAAAAAATCAGCAAAATACTAAAAACAATAAAATAATATAAATTTCAAACACACAATGGAGTGGCTCTTGTTCAACTCAGGTCATAACCGAAGTGGGTGTAGTCACCTATTGCATCTCTTATTCTGAAAAATACTTAAAAATTAACATTGCTATTTATTTATTTTTATTTTCAGTTGCAAAATTTTGTTCGCTTTTGTGAAGTTGTTTGTCGACTTTGCCCCAACTTGAAAAAGATTTCTTTGATAACTGGGAAAGATTCGTCAAATGGTGATGTACAAATAAATGGACTATCAAATATTCGGTCCGACTTGGAAGAACGAGGTATCACAATGGATATAACCTTTTCAGAAACCCTGCATGACAGAGAAATAAGGTATCTTTTTTTGAACTTGCAACTAAAAATTATAAATACCTACTTCATATTTGTTTTTCCCCGTGTTTCTCCCCATTAATTTTACTAATGGAAAATTACTGCGCAAAATAGTTTTATTCCGAAAGTTTGTGACTTTATCAGTTGTCTTTATCTGTTTTGCAAAAAATAACGTTGCTGCTGTTATCAGTAGTATGGCCATAGGCACTCCAGTGGTAAGACCCCCCGAGGCTGTAAAGATAGGGACAATACTCCCAGACGAACTTCATTAGCATAATCAAATTAGCAAAAAAATGCATAATCGGTTTACCTATCAACCAGATCTAGTCAACGGATCTTTCTTAGCAACCACATTGTCTCTACAGAGGGTACACCTCTTTTGCATACTTCCATGAGAACTACATTTGCATATAGCCATGAAGCCCTATTGACCAGCCATAGTAACTAGATCCAGTATCAGGTGGATTCACAGTGCATTTCCTATTATTAAGAAAGTAGATTTCAGAGAGAGAATAATTTGAATATACTCTTTATTATCAAATTTTATTTGACTAGATATAATACTATAAATGAGTGGTTTGTTTACACTATCAGAAGGTGATAGTGGAGTTGGCAGCAGCAATGATACCAAGACAAGAGTACCAAAGGTAGCAGTAGAAGTCATAAGGGGATTTTGACTAACCCTTGAATGGAATGAGATATATGCAAGATATGTGACATCGTTTAGCAAATTCAAATTGGAGGAGCATTTATTTTTTGCAGCAAAACTTAATATAATGCATATACATAGACTCCAAGCTGCTTTAAATGCAAAAGTGAAATATATTGAGGACAATAAGTTGAATCAATAAGTGAAATTGAGTAATATATTGTTGTAATTATATAATAAAAATATTTCTAAATCGTTTTTCTTGTTCGATATTTTTAGTAGGCTACCGCTCCTCTCTCTAGAGATATTACCGAAGTAGAAAGAATCTTAGTTAGTCTTTCGTCAGCTGTGAGGTTGTTACGATTTAAAAATGGATGGATTTATAAAACATAAAATCATGCAGAATCTTGTGATTTTGGAAAAATGTCCGAATTTGAATGGTCGTTTTCCGAAGTTATCTGTGTAAAAGAAATTATTTTTTCTCAAACAATGCTTGATGATATTATGAAAGATTAATCTCCAACTTTTAATTATTGTCTGATGATTATGAACCATGGTTATTCAATATTCAATTTATTGATGTACTAATCGAAACAAAATAAATTGTTATTGTGGATATGCTTTTGAACACTGCCTTAGAAATTCGATGATGGTTTAAGACTCTATCCAAATGATTTCTCAGGAGAATATTAAAATAAATCGACAACTTAGAAGATCATGCTCAAACAAATTCGATTGAATTTGTGATGTCGCTCGATAACTTCTCAATCTCTCTCCTTATCGATCGTAAGTCAGTTTCATTTTGGCGGTGAGAGAGTCGACGCTGAAAAGTGCTCTATACATGTCCACTGTGTATACATAAACTAGGTTGCTGGTTATCATGTGAGCATTGTTGACGAGTATGATGAAAAATTTAGATTATGCAATCTGTGTAAATTGCATAGAGGATATAATAATAATAGTTTATTTTTGACCCGCTACAAAAAATCAAAGCGGAGTATCAATAAAAGAAACAAAACAAACACTACACAAAACAGAAAAAACAAGAAGCTAAAGCAAACGATTAAGGCCTCCGTGGGCGGGCAGATACTTATAAGTAGACTGGGGTATTTTGTCAGCAAGCTCTGTGAGCTTCGACCCAATATCCGGGAAACTATAAATAGATATGAGGCTCCTATTCCTATACCATGGAGTCAGATACAATAGAAAACGGGAAAACCGGAAATAATAAGAACGAATCGAACTGATATCTTTTTTATGAAAAATAGGGTAAGTACCAGAAAGAAACAATACCGAATGATCTGTAAAAACCGAGTATAAGTTAGCAAGAGACTTTCTATTGTATCTACCTCGGTTAGCAACAATTTTAAAGTAACTTAATTGGATTTTCTTCTTGCAATCAGCAACAGTGAGAGTCCGTAAGGATTTTAGAGTTTTACTAACGTTAATTCCCAGCCACCGAAATGAAGAAACCGACGGGATAGAAAAAGATCCACAGATTAGAGGAGCAGTGATATTACTATTAAATGAAAGATATTCACACTTTGAAAGATTAAGAGAAAGTCCAATCGCATGAAGTTTAGATGCTACTGTTGAAACAGACAAAGAGAGCCCTTTTTTAGTCCTATTGATCAAAAGAATATCATCCGCATAGGCAAGATAGGAAATATTTACAGAATTAAGGATGCAAGTAGGTGGGATAGAGGAAAGAACAGATGATATACAAAGTTTGAAAATAGAGGGGGAGAGGACAGCACCTTGCCGGGCTCCACGTCGTATTGGAATTTTACTATCTGAAACCCTCATATCCGTTTTAATCCTTAAAAAGGAATTTGAATACCAATATCTAAGAAGAAAATTTACCGATATGTTGATACCGTGACTAAAAAGGGAAAAGATAGCTTGGGAATGCGTAACAGTGTCAAAGGCTTTGGAGAGATCCAAAGCACATAAATGTAACTCGAATCCCTTTTTAGCAGCTTCAGTAAGAACATTAGCCAAAACTCGATGAGCCTGCTGGCAACCTACCCCAGCTGAAAACCCAATCTGATTTTCACCAAAATATGCCGAAGAATTAACTGATGGGAGGAAAAGATACTCAAAAGTTTTTCTTATATTGCAGGAAACCGTTATTGGCCTGTAAGATGCACACTCAGTCTGAATATTTCCTCTTTTCAGGATCGAAGTAACTGTTTCACACAAAAAAACTTTCAGGCACAACCGCGGTGCATAAGCACATTTGAAACAGAAGTTGCAAATGTTGGACTAGAGCTAGACAATCAACATTTAGGTGTTTGATACTTATACCATCACAATCAATAGAGCTAGACTTAAGCTTCTTTATATCTTGTGCCACCTAAACTAAATTAACTGGGAGGATCTGGTTCTGGCGGAGTGATATGGGAAGCGCAGAAATAAGAAACCTCATAAAAGTAGCATGAACAGAATGGTTTATAGTGTTGAAAATCTGGTCGTAATATTTGCACCAAGCAGCAGGACTAATTGGGCTACTTGTTGACGAAGAGTCGTCGATTTTATTTGAATTTACCACATTTTTCCAATCGAAATTACTTGAAGGGAATTTGCAAATTTTAGATTTTGTAGACTGTAAATACTTTTTATACTTTAATTTAGTTTTTTGTTTAAGCTGAAATACTATACCGCTACGTGGTCGTTCGCAAGAAACCCAAATACGTAGCCAAAATTTGGCTTTATTTTTCACTGATTTTAGACCCGGATCCCAAGACCATTCAGGCTTCCGCGTATTAAATGTAACACTTTCTTTGGGAACAGCCACCCTCTCAGCTTCCTTCATGCATGATATAATATCAAAATAATATTTATTCAGAAAATTCTTATCATTTACAAATTTAGATCCAACCTGAAGTAGCTGAAAAGGAACTTTTATCCTAGACAAAAAAGCTGTAAGGGTAGAAATATAAAGAGCCCAATTAGCCTTATTCCAATTTCGTCTGGTAAACCATCTACGATTCCCACGTCTATTAGAACTATCTTGCGACAGAGAAATGCAAAGCATGAAGGAAATTGGTAGGTGGTCTATATCGCTTTCTATTTCATGTACAGAAACAGTCGAAAGATAAATTAGGAGAGCAAGGAACGTGATCAATATTAGTAAGGCTCCCAGAATGATGGATGTAAGAAAACAGACGATTCTTATCCACTAGCTTAAACTCAGATAAAGACTCGAAAAACATATCAGACCGAATATTTTGAATTCATCAGCATTAAAATCCCCGGCGACAACAAATTGATAACCGAGTGATGATGCGGATTCTGTCACTTTTTTCAAAACACTACAGGTCTTGGCAAACTTATTCAGTGGTTGAACTGACTTACGATCACAAGGAAAGTACACATTAGTAAGTATTAAATCGGCAATTCGCACGGCCAAGAGGTTTCGTCACTATGGAACAGCACAGGCGTCGTGGATGAAAAGGAGCTACGTCTCAGTATACAGGCGAGGCCTCCGGAAGGTCTACCAAACGTAGATCTTGCAGCACTCACAAAAGTAATATGGTTTGCACTCCGTTTCAACAAGTTGGTATTATCTGAAGATAAAAGATGCTCTTGAAGACAAACGATGTCATAGTTGCTCGAAAGTTCGTCAATGATGTGCTCTTTTTGACGTGTTCCATTTATATTGTACGAAATAACCGAGAATTTTTGTGACATCATTTTTTCACAGCGGTCGCAATGCGAGACTTGAGCACTGGATATAATAGACTATGTGAAGTGTGAGAATCGCCGCAGTTTGCTCATTTAAGTCTATTTGTACAGGGCACATCTTCCGAAAAAATGTGATTTTCGGCGCAGCGCGCACATTTTTCCACCTGACTGGTACAATCGTTGATAAAGTGATCAGGAGATCTGCACTTAAAGCAACATCGCGGTACACTTACGAAATAATAAATTCTGAAAATCTCGTAACCTATTTTTACTCCATTCTTCATAGCGTCACGTTTTGCAAACGAATCTGAAAAGTCTAGTTTGATAGTTTGGGACAAACCAATTCGGTTTATATGCAGTACGAATTAAAGACTGTAATCCATGTTATGAAGAGATTTATGACTCTCACACTAGAGTATTCCCGTGCTCCAATTGTCACTAAGATAAATATGGTCAGTGGGCGAATACCTATCCTGGTATGATTGGAAAGAACCCTAATCGAGATTTTAGTTTATTTCTAAGAGACTGGTATCGTTATGGTTTTAAATTGGTTTGAACAATTTTTATTCGAATAATTTCAAACTTATTTACGTGAAACTGATGCTGCTTTCTTCTGTGTTGACTCCAAAGGAAACCTGAAAAAGAAAAATATAAAATATTAGTCATAGGCTTGAGAACAATTTGTTTTACGAGAAATTTCAAACTTACTAACGTGAAACTGAAGTTGTTTTCTTCATAATTGACTCAAAAGGGAACCTGAAAAAGACAAATATCAAATATTAGTCAAATAGTTCAGAACAGATTTTTTGAATAATTTCAAACTTACTTACGTGAAACTGAAGTGGCTTTTTTACATGTTGTCTCAAAAGGGAACCTGAAAAAGATAAATATCAAATATTAATCATTTGCTTAAGAACAATGTGTTTTTCAAGTAATTTCAAACTTGCTTACTTTAAACTAAAGTTGCTTTCTTCCACGTTGACTCAAAAGGGAACCTGAAAAAGACAAATATCAAATATTAGTCATATGCTTGAGAACAATTTTTTTCAGATATTTTCAAACTTACTTACGTAAAACTGAAGTTGCTTTCTTCCATGTTGACTCAAGAGAGAACCTGCTTTAAGAACATTTTTTTTTCAATAATTGACCACTTACCTACGTCATACTGAAGTTTTTTTTCTTCCATGCTGCCTCAAAAGGGAACCTGAAAAAGCTAACTATCAAATATTAACCATATGCTTAAGATAATTTTTTTTTGAATAATTTCAACCTTATCTACGTGAAACTGAAGCTGTTTTCTTCTATTTTAAATATTGAAATTAATAATATGCTTAAGAACAATTTTGGAATCAATAATTCCAACTGACTTCCTTGAAACTGAATTTGCTTTCTTCTGTGTTAATTCCAAAGACAACCTGAAAAAGACATATCAAATATTAGTCTTCAGCTTAAGAACAATTTTTGTCAGTAATTGATAACTTGCTTACGTTATACTGAAGTTTTTTTCTTCCATGCTGCCTCAAAAGGCAACCTGCAAAAGCCAACTATCAAATATTAGCCATATGCTTAAGAATAATTTTTTCTGATAATTTCAAACTTACTTACGTGATACTAAAGTTGCTTTCTTCCATGTTGACTCAAAAGGAAACCTGAAAAAGACAAATATATAATATATATCATTTGCTCAAGAACAATTTTTTTCAAATAATGTCAAACTTACTTTTGTGGAACTGAAGTTGTTTTCTTCTTTTTTGATTCAGAAGGGAAAAGGAAAAAGAAAAATGTCAAATATTAGTTGTTTGCTTAAGAACAATTTGTTTTTCAAATAATGTCGAACTTACTTTAGTGAAACTGAAGTGGTTTTCTTCCATGTTTACTCAAAAAGAGCCTTAAAAAGATACATATTAACTGTTAGTCATATTACTGAAAGATAGAAATATTTTTTTTCAATAATTGATAATTTACTTACGTAATATCGAAGTTTTATTCTTTCTTGTTAACTCAAAAGGGAATCTAAAAAAGAAAAATATCAAACATTAATCATTTGCTTAATAACAATTCGTCTTTCCAATAATGTAAAACTTACTTCAGTGGAACTGAAGTTTTTTTTCTTCCTTGTGGACTTAAAAGGGAACCTAAAAAAGGCAAATACCAAATACTGGTCCTATGCTTAAGAACAATTTGTTTTTTAAATAATATCAAACTTCCCTACGTGAAACTGAAGTTGATTTCTTCCATATTGACTGAAAAGAGAACCTAAAAAAGATACATATACAACTGTTAGTCATATTTTTGAAAGTCAAGAACAATTTTGTTCAATAATTGATAACTTATCCACGTGATGCTGAAATTCTGTTATTCTTTGTTGACTCAAAGGGAACTTAAAAAAGACAAATATCAAATGTTAATCATTTACTTCAGAACAGTTTGATCTTCAAATAATGTCAAACTTACTTACGTTGAACTGAAGTTGTTTTCTTCCTTGTGGACTTACAAGATAATCTGAAAAAGACTAATATCAAATATTAGTCATATGCTTACGATTATTTTATTTTTCAAATAATTTCAAACTTACTTACGTGAAACTGAAGTTGTTTTCATCCATGTAGACTCAAAGAAGAGCTTGAAAAAGATACATATCAACTGTCAGTCATATTCTTCAACTTGAGAACAATCTTTTCAATAATTGATAACTTACTTACGTGATACTGAAGTTTTCCTCTTTCTTTTTGACTCAAAAGGGATATAAATAAGAGGAGGCCTAGTTGCCCTCCAATTTTTGGTTACTTAAAAATGCAACTAAAACTATATTTTTTTTTACGAACGTTTTTATTAGTAATAAATATACGTAGCTTACGAATTAACTTACGTAACAAACTTCTATATTTGTATATTTTTATTTCGTATATGAGGGGGTTCGCCCCCTCTTCAATACCTCGCTCTTCACACTAAAGCTTGAATTTTGTCATAATTCTTTAAGAATGACCCATGAATCACACAGGCCGTAGAATAAATAGTTGAAATTACTAAAAATACTTTAGCGTAAAGAGCGAGGTATTGTGGAGGAGACGAACCCCCTTATATAAGTAATATTCTCTGTTTGTTTTAAGTTTTAATGCTGCTCCTTACTTCCAGTTGAAAAAAACTTTTTTTATTTATTTTCTCATTGTTTTTAAACAATTTTTTTTAAAAACATATAAAATAAAGTTTTTTCTTTCTTGTAGACTCAGAAGGGGAACCTAAAAAGACAAATATCAAACATTAATCATTTGCTAAAGAAAAGTTTGTTTTGCAAACAATGTAAAACTTACTTACGTGAGACTGAAGTTGACTCAAAAGAGAATTCGAAAAAGACAAATATCAGATATTAGTCATATGCTTAAGAACAATTTTTTTCAAACAGTTTCAAACTTACTTACGTGAAATTAAAGTTGCTCTCTTCCATGTTGACTCAAAAGGGAACCTAAAAAAGGAAAATATCAAATATTAGTCATATGCTTAAGAACAATTTTTTTCAAATAATTTCAAACTTACTTACGTGAAACTGAAGTTGTTTTCTTCCATGTTGAATCAAAAGAAAACCTGATGAAGACAAATATCAAATATTAGTCTTATACTTGAATGCAATATTTAAATAATTTATACCTTACTTACTTGAAAATGAAGTTGTTCATTGACGAGCCAAATCCCACATTAATGCGAAAAAATAGGTTCTGATTAAGTCAAAAAATGAGCTGGATACATGCTGCATGCCGAATTGGCGGAGAAACTAGCGAAGTCCTCACTCAGTGCAAAAATGGGCTATGAACAACTTATAAGAACATTTTTTTAAATAATTTTAAACTTACTTACGAGAAACTTAAGTTACTTTCTTCTATGTTGCCTCAAAAAAGAATCTGAAGAAGACAAATATCAAATATCAGTCTTATGCTTAGAAACAATATTTTTCAAATAATTTATACCTTGCTTACGTGAAATTCAAGTTGTTTTCTTCCATGTTGACCAAAAAAAAGAGAGCCTACTAAAGACAAATATTAAATATTAGTCATATTCTTAAGAACATTTTTTTTAAATAATTTTAAACTTACTTATGTGAAAGTAACTTAAGTTACTTTCTTCTATGTTGCCTCAAAAAAGAATCTGAAAAAGATGAATATGAAATATCAGTCTTATGCTTAGAAATAACATTTTTCAAATAATTTATGCCTTACTTATGTGAAATTTAAGTTTTTTTTTCCATATTGACAAAAAAGAGAAGCTGCTAAAGGCAAATATAAAATATGAGTTATATGCTTAAGAACAATTTTTTTGAATAATTTTAAACTTACTTACGTGAAACTTATGTTGTTATCTTCTATATTAACTCAAAAGAGGGAAAGTGCAAAAGACAATTAATTGATTACTTACTTACGTGAGATTGAAGTTGTTTTCTTCCTTTTTGACTTAAAATAGAACCTCAAAAGATAAATATTGTTGACTCAAAAGATAATTAAAAGAAAAATATTCCATGTTGACTCAAAAGGGAACCTGCAAAAGGCAAATGTCGAATGTGGTTAGTTTTTTTTTTTTTCCAAACTTACTTACGTGAAACTTAAGTTGCTTTCTTCTATGTAGACTCAAAAGGGAACCTGCAAAAGGCAAATATCAGATATTAGTCATATGCTTAAGAAAATTTGTTTTAAAATAATTTTAAACTTAATTACGTGAAATTGAAGTTGCTTTTTCTATGTTGACTCAAAAAAGAACCTGAAAAAGACAAAAATCAGTCTTATGCTTAGAAACAATATTTTTCAAATAATTTATACCTTACTTACGTGAAATTTAAGTTGTTTTTTTTTCATATTGACAAAAAAGAGAACCTGCTAAAGGCAAACATTAATATTGGTCATATGCTTAAGAACAATTTTTTTTTTTTCAATTTTAAACCTAACTACGTGAAACTTAAGTTGCTTTCTTCCATATTAACTCAAAGGGGAACGTGCAAAAGGCTATTAATTGATAACTAATTGAGGTTGAACTGGTAATTATTTGAAACTGAAGTTGTTTTCTTCAAGTTGACTCAAAAGCGAACGCAAAAAAGACAAACATCAAATATTAATCAATTAAATAATAATAATCTGTTTTTCAAACAATCTCAAAATTACTTACGTGAAACTGAAGTTGCTTTCTTCTATTTTGCCTCAAAAAAGAATCTGAAAAAGACAAATATGAAATATCAGTCTTACAATTAGAAAGAACATTCTTCAAATAATTTATACCTTACTTACGTGAAATTTAAGTTGTTTTCTTTCATGTGGACAGAAAAGAGAACCTGCTTAAGGCAAATATCAAATATTAGTCTTATGCTTAAGAACAATTTTTTTTAAACAATTTTAAACCTACGTACTTGAAACTTAAGTTGCTTTCTTCCATATTAAGTCAAAAGGGAACCTGCAAAAGGCAATTAATTGATAACTTACTTAGGTGAGACTGAAGTTTTCTTCCATGTTGACTCAAAAGAGAACCTGAAAAGATAAATATTGTTGATTTAAAAGATAAATATTCCATGTTGACTCAAAAGGGAACCTGCAAAAGATGTCGAATATTAGTCTATGCTATTTTATTTTTTTAATTTCAAACTTATTTACGTGAACTTAAGTTGCTTTTTTCTATATGGACTCAAAAGAGAACCTGCAAAAGGCAAACTTCAGATATTAGTTATATGCTTAAGGATAATTTTTTTCAAATAATTTTATATTTACCTGCGTGAAACTGAAGTTGCTTTCTTCTGTGTTGACTCAAAAAAGAACTTGAAAAAGATAAATATCAAATATAAGTCTTATGCTTAAAACAAAATTTTTCAAATAGTTTATACCTTACTTAAGTGAAAAGTTGTTTTCTTCCATGTTGATAAAAAAGAGAACCTGCTAAAGGCAAATATCAAACATTAGTTATATGCTTGAGAAATAAGCTTATGAACAAATAATTTTTCAAGCAATGTCAAACTTACTTACGTGAAGTTTATGTTGTTTTCTTCCATCTTGACTCAAAATAGGACAGGAAGAAAGGTAAATATTAAATGTTAGTCACATTCTTGAAACTTGAGAACAATTTTATTTTAATAATTGGTAACTTATTTACATGAAACTGAGGTTTTTTCTTCCATGTTGACTCAAAAGTGAACCCGAAAAAGACAAATATCAAATATTGTTCATAACCTTAAGAATAATTTGTTTTTTCAATAATTTCAAACTTACTTATGTGAAACCGAAGCTGTTTCCTTGTATGTTGACTCAAAAGAGACCCTGAAAAAGATAAGTTCACTTGGTACTAAGCTAAATAATGTACAAAAACAACATAATTTACCATATTAGGTTTACAAAATAGCCAGCTTTCATCTAACTTCTTTTTTTCTAAGATATGCTTAGGTCTAGCAAAGAGTCCTTTACCTAAAATGCTATAAATTTGCATCCGTAAAAATAAAAGTAACTTAAATACATTAGGTTTACTTTTTTTGTGGGGGGGGGGCAACCGCTTTGGTTTTCCTTCAAAAGTATTGTTTTTAGTTTTCTTATCTCTTCTTACATTGTTCTTGTTCCATTCTTGTGGTTTCGTAATCCTTTAGATTTTATTCTTTTGTTGAACTAATATAATTGAATAAATCAATCTTAGAACGAGTTCAGCTTAGATTGAATATGTAAATAAATCTTGAAACGAACAAAAATATTTTACTATTGAAGCATAAATGAAACCCAAAACAAACAGAAATCAAATAAACAATCATAGCAAATAAACATACAACAGGTAATAATATAAATGAATAAATAAATCTTAAGACGAATAAAGCTTTAATTGAATATGCGAATCAAGATTGAAACGAACAAATATCATTTCAAAGAAGAGCATGAGTATCGCCTCCTTCCCTAACTTCAAAAGTCTGAAACCTGCTGCGTCATTGGTGCTTTACTGGAAATGAACTATATTACAAATATTTTCTTACGCACTTATTGCAACATTGAAAATAAAAATTAAGTTACAGTAAAATTAAATTTTGAACCGACGGGCTTTTCAGCAGCTGATATCATTATATATCAAATACTTAAGCCGGCTAACCCACAACGGGCATTCAGTTTGAAAATAGGCCTTGACAGTACACTTAACTGATGCCTGTGAATTCAACTATGTTTTAAGATTGAAATGTGTTTTTAAAAATGACTGTTTTGTAACTATTAAAATGATTGTCGTTAAAATGATTGCCTTTACATTCTTGTGGGACACCCTGTATGTATGTTCATTTCCTCTCTGCCCTGTTTGAAAAAAAACAGATTTATTATCGTAACATCAATCCATTTTTTGAGTTCTTCAGCTCAAGCATCCAAACTTTAAAAGGGGGGGGGGGGTGGTGTATCACAAAGCTCTTCTAATATGTTTTCAAGTTAACCAAGTCTTATGTTTTAAAGCACAGTTCCCTATAAAAATAAAAAGGCTGAGAATAGATTGGGACAGAGGAGCGTGCTTAGCTGTTTTGGCCTCAGGCCAGTTGGTACTGCGGTGATTTGTTAGTAATACTTTTACATTCTTTTTTTATTTTTCTATTTTTGAACTGAGGACGGCTGAGCAGAGTTCTCGGCCAAAATATTTGCATTGTAGTTTCATTTTGGCCGACTGGAAATATACACATTTTTCTTCTTTTAGTTATTTCTCATCTTTTCATGCTTAACCAGTTTGGTCCCAGGAACTATTTAATTGTAGTTAATACAATAGATTAATAATTGAATTTACGAGCTTTAAAATTTAGTATTAAAAAATAATTTCCTTCCGTCCAAAATCTGAAAAAAACACTGGATGTTAACGCTTTACACATAGGGCGTAATATTCTGTATAGTTTACAGAAAGAGAGAGAAAGAAAGAAATAAAGAGAGAGAGAGAGAGAGAATGAGGGAGGGGGAGGGAGAGAGAGAGAGAGAGGGAGAGAGAGAGAGAGAGAGAGAGAGAGAGAGTGAAGAAGAGAGAGAGAGTGAGAAAGTGAGCGAGAGGAAGAAACTAAAAAGTTGGCCGTAATAGAAATTGAGAATTGTGTAATCTAGCAATGATAGCTTGTTCAATGAACCATCTAAGTCCTGAGCCAGTGCAAAAGCCAGCGGAGCTTAAGCTCTAGACTGATTTAGTGCAAGAACGAGCCAAATCCCACATTAATGCGAAAAAATAGGTTCTGATTAAGTCAAAAAATGAGCTGGATACATGCTGCATGCCGAATTGGCGGAGAAACTAGCGAAGTCCTCACTCAGTGCAAAAATGGGCTATGAACAACTTATAAGAACATTTTTTTAAATAATTTTAAACTTACTTACGAGAAACTTAAGTTACTTTCTTCTATGTTGCCTCAAAAAAGAATCTGAAGAAGACAAATATCAAATATCAGTCTTATGCTTAGAAACAATATTTTTCAAATAATTTATACCTTGCTTACGTGAAATTCAAGTTGTTTTCTTCCATGTTGACAAAAAAAAGAGAGCCTACTAAAGGCAAATATTAAATATTAGTCATATGCTTAAGAACATTTTTTTAAAATAATTTTAAACTTACTTATGTGAAACTTAAGTTACTTTCTTCTATGTTGACTCAAAAAAGAACCTGAAAAAGACAAATATCAGTCTTATGCTTAGAAACAATATTTTTCAAATAGTTTATACCTTACTTACGTAAAATTTAAGTTGTTTTCTTCCATGTTGACAGAAAAGAGAACCTGCTTAAGGCAAATATCAAATATTAATGATATGCTTAAGAACAATTTTTTTAAATAATTTTAAACTTAATTACGTGAAACTGAAGTTGCTTTCTTCTGTGTTTACTTAAAAAATAACGTGAAAAAGACAAATATTAAATATCAGTCTTATGCTTAGAAATAATATTTTTCTAATAATTTATATCTTACTTACGTGAAATTTAAGTTGTTTTCTTCCATGTTGACCAAAAAAAAGAGAGCCTACTAAAGACAAATATTAAATATTAGTCATATTCTTAAGAACATTTTTTTTAAATAATTTTAAACTTACTTATGTGAAAGTAACTTAAGTTACTTTCTTCTATGTTGCCTCAAAAAAGAATCTGAAAAAGATGAATATGAAATATCAGTCTTATGCTTAGAAAGAACATTTTTCAAATAATTTGTACCTCACTTATGTGAAATTTAAGTTGTTTTTGTTTTCCATGTTGACAAAAAAGAGAACCTGCTAAAGGCAAATATAAAATATTAGTTATATGCTTAAGAACAATTTTTTAAAATAATTTTATAATTACGTGAAACTTAAGTTGCTATCTTCTATATTAACTCAAAAGGAAATTGCAAAAGACAATTAATTGATTACTTAAGTTGTTTTCTTCCTTTTTGACTTAAAATAGAACCTCAAAAGATAAATATTGTTGACTCAAAAGATAAATCAAAGAAAAATATTCCATGTTGACTCAAAAGGGAACCTGCAAAAGGCAAATGTCGAATGTGGTTAATTTTATATTTTTTTTATTTCAAACTTACTTACGTGAAACTTAAGTTGCTTTCTTCTATGTGGACTCAAAAGGGAACCTGCAAAAGGCAAATATCAGATATTAGTCATATGCTTAAGAAAATTTGTTTTAAAATAATTTTAAACTTACTTACGTGAAATTGAAGTTGCTTTCTTCTATGTTGACTCAAAAAAGAACATGAAAAAGACAAAAAAAAGACCTGAAATCAGTCTTATGCTTAGAAACAATATTTTTCAAATATCTTATACCTTACTTACCTTAAATTACCTTAAATCGCACTGGCCGGCGAATAAGGTTGGGTGAACATCCTGTAGATTCGCCGGTTGAGTGATGGAGGTGGAAGTGCGTTGTCTAGTTCCGTTGAGTAGATCCACTGGCCTCCCAGTGTAGTTTCCACTCCATCGCTGCCCAGTCTCGGTCAATTGCTTTTTTGAAGTTGTCAACAGTTTTGGACTGAACTGTTTCTTCACTAAGGGAATTCCACAGTGGAACAGCACGAGTTGAGAAGAAGTTGGAACGTTCTCTCCGTGAGCTTCTTTGTTGCTGGAGCTTCTTGGTGTGGCCCCGGGTGTGGCTAGAGAGCGACTTATTAAAAAGCCCTGGTGTGACACCATTCTCCAGCAGCTTGTGGGTCAGGATTGCATCTCCGCGTTTCCTCCTGTACGTCAGGGTTGGGAGCTTGAGTTTCTTGAGGCGTTCAGGGTACGAGAGGTTCTTACATTTGGTTGGTAGTTTTGTAGCCCTCCGCTGAACGCTCTCAAGGATCTTCTTGTCCACGACATAGTGGGGAACGGCAAGAGAGACTCCGTACTCAAGTTGCGGTCTAACCAGTCCTGTATATAGCTTCCTGATTGTCCTGGGAGATCTACTGGTGATATTACGTCTGATGAGACCAAGGGACCTGTTGCCTTTTGCAGCTAGGTATTTGCTGTGACTATGGAATTTCATTTTGTCATCAACAATGACCCCAAGGTCTCTTTCTTCGGTGACAGTTTCCAAAGTTATGAGCTTCCCAGTTCGATCTGTCATTGTATATGTCATTCCTGGTTTACTTACGTGAAATTTAAGTTGTTTTTTTTTTCATGTTGACGAAAAAGAGAACCTGCTAAAGGCAAACATAAATATTAGTCATATGCTTAAGAACAATTTTTTTTTATTTTAAACCTAACTACGTGAAACCTAAGTTGCTTTCTTCCATATTAACTCAAAAGGGAACGTGCAAAAGGCTATTAATTCATAACTAATCGAGATTGAACTGGCAATTATTTGAAACTGAAGTTGTTTTCTTCAAGTTGACTCAGAAGGGAACGCAAAAAAGACAAATATCAAATATTAATCAATTAAATAATAATAATCTGTTTTTCAAACAATCTCAAAATTACTTACGTGAAACTGAAGTTGCTTTCTTCTATTTTGCCTCAAAAAAGAATCTGAAAAAGACAAATATGAAATATCAGTCTTACAATTAGAAAGAACATTCTTCAAATAATTTATACCTTACTTACGTGAAATTTAAGTTGTTTTCTTCCATGTTGACAAAAAAGAGAACCTGCTAAAGGCAAATATCAAATATTAGTCTTATGCTTAAGAACAATTTTTTTTAAATAATTTTAAACCTACGTACGTGAAACTTAAGTTGCTTTCTTCCATATTAACTCAAAAGGGAACCTGCAAAAGGCAATTAATTGATAACTTACTTAGGTGAGACTGAATTTGTTTTCTTCCATGTTGACTCAAAAGAGAACCTGAAAAGCCAAATATTGTTGATTTAAAAGATAAATATTCCATGTTGACTCAAAAGGGAACCTGCAAAAGATGTCGAATATTAGTCTATGCTATTTTATTTTTTTAATTTCAAACTTACTTACGTGTAACTTAAGTTGCTTTTTTCTATATGGACTCAAAAGGGAACCTGCAAAAGACAAACTTCAGATATTAGTTATATGTTTAAGGATAGTTTTTTCAAATAATTTTATACTTACCTACATGAAACTGAAGTTGCTTTCTTCTGTGTTGACTCAAAAAAGAACCTGAAAAAGATAAATATCAAATATAAGTCTTATGCTTAAAACAAAATTTTTCAAATAGTTTATACCTTACTTAAGTGAAAAGTTGTTTTCTTCCATGTTGATAAAAAAGAGAACCTGCTAAAGGCAAATATCAAACATTAGTTATATGCTTGAGAAATAAGCTTATGAACAATTAATTTTTCAAGTAATGTTAAACTTACTTACGTGAAGTTTATGTTGTTTTCTTCCATCTTGACTCAAAATAGGACAGGAAGAAAGGTAATTATTAAATGTTAGTCACATTCTTGAAACTTGAGAACAATTTTATTTTAATAATTGGTAACTTATTTACATGAAACTGAGGTTTTTTCTTCCATGTTGACTCAAAAATGAACCCGAAAAAGACAAATATCAAATATTGTTCATAACCTTAAGAATAATTTGTTTTTTCAATAATTTCAAACTTACTTATGTGAAACCGAAGCTGTTTTCTTGTATGTTGACTCAAAAGAGACCCTGAAAAAGATAAGTTCACTTGGTACTAAGCTAAATAATCTAAAAAAAAACAACATAATTTACCATATTAGGTTTACAAAATAGGCAGCTTTCATCTAACTTCTTCTTTCTAAGATACGCTTAGGTCTAGCAAAGAGTCCCTTACCTAAAATGCTATAAATTTGCATCCGTAAAAATAAAAGTAGCTTAAATACATTTGGTTTACCTTTTTATGTGGGAGGGGGGGGGGTCAGTTGCTTTTGGGTTTCCTTCAAAAATATTGTTTTTAGTTTTCTTATCTCTTCTTGCATTGTTCTTGTTCCATTCTTGTGGTTTCGTAATCCTTTAGATTTTATTCTTTTGTTGAACTAATATAATTGAATAAATCAATCTTAGAACGAGTTCAGCTTAAATTGAATATGTAAATAAATCTTGAAACGAACAAAAATATTTTACTATTGAAGCATAAATGAAACCCAAAACAAACAGAAATCAAATAAACAATCATAGCAAATAAACATACAACAGGTAATAATATAAATGAATAAATAAATCTTAAGACGAATAAAGCTTTAATTGAATATGCGAATCAAGATTGAAACGAACAAATATCATTTCAAAGAAGAGCATGAGTATCGCCTCCTTCCCTAACTTCAAAAGTCTGAAACCTGCTGCGTCATTGGTGCTTTACTGGAAATGAACTATATTACAAATATTTTCTTATATACTTATTACAACATTGAAAATAAAAATTAAGTTACGGTAAAATTAAATTTTGAACCGATGGGCTTTTCAGCAGCTGATATCATTATATATCAAATATTTAAGCCGTCTAAACCCCAACGGACATTAAGTTTGAAAATAGGCCTTGACAGAATACTTAACTGATGCCTGTGAATTCAACTATGTTTTAAGATTGAAATGTGTTTTTAGAAATGACTGTTTTGTAACTATTAAAATGATTGTCGTTAAAATGATTGCCTTTACATTCTTGTGGGACACCCTGTATATATGTTCAGTTCCTCTCTGCCCTGTTTGGAAAAAAACAGATTTATTACCGTAACATCAATACATTTTTCGAGTTTTTTGGCTCAAGCATCCAAAATGTAAAAGGGGGGGGGGTGTATCAGAGGGCTCTTCTAATACACTTTCAAGTTAACCAAGACTTATGTTTTAAAGCACAGTTCCCTATATTTTTTCTGGGGGTTGTAGACTGCTTTGAAGGTTTAATTCTTCCCCTCTCCGTGCACCTGCCCGCAATACCACATGATTGATTGATGATGCATCTCACGCAGTTATCCCCGTTTTTGACAAGATGATCGTCTACTTTAACTACCTTTAATATTTATGAATCTCACTTTTAACACAACTTTAATTGTGTGCTTTGATGCTACATGATCCTTATTTTCGTTAAGGTTTGATTTTATTTTATTACAATTTCAGTTTTTTATTTTGGTATTGATTTTTTTACAGTATTTCCATTTTTATATTTGATATTTATTCTCTTATAATTTTGTGACTATAACCTAACCGGTAGCCAAATTTCAGTAAATGGTATTTATCTAACACTTATTATAAGTAAATTTTCAAAAAATCACATTATATGAAATTTGTATTCTTTATAATATTATATGAGATTCTTAATTAATATTCAAATTATATCTGATTTTTTGTTGTTTCTGCTTATCAGCTTGAATGCTAATCAGTTTGACTGAAATTGTCTAAGTGCGTTTTTATTATTATATTTTTAGGCTTGACGCTGGATGGATCATCAAAATTGGCCGTGGCTTGGATTACTTTAAGCCACCAAAATCAAAATGGGCTATCGGGTATTACGATCTTGACCTTCGACCTTGTCATGAATCAACCATAGATATCTATCATAGAAATAATCTAGCTAAAAACACATGAAGATTTGCCTTATTGCCGCTCCAAAGTTTTGACTCTTTCTCTCAACTTTTCTTTTTAAAACAGTAAAAAGCGTTAGCATAAACAGCGGGTCGTTGAAGAGGAAGCAGCCCCTTTCATATACGAAGTAATTTCTGTTCGTTTTAATTCTTAATGTCGCTCTTACTTTCAGTTAAAAAAACTTGTTTTTTTTTTTATTTAATTTCTGAACGTTTTTGAATCAATGCATGTTTTGATTTTCGCTCTCCGCAGAGGAATAATTAAAACGAAATTTGCATTTTTTTTTTTTTTTTGGCTCAATGGCTTTCTCATAATTTTGATCGAATGATTTTGAGAAAAAAAGACCGGGGGAGGAAGCGTAGTTGCCCTGCGATTTTCGGTTAATTAAAAAGGCAACTAGAACTTTTAATTTTTTACGAATCTTTTTATTAGTAAAAGATATACGTAACTTATACATTAGCTTAAGTAAAGAACTTTTGTATTCTCATGTTTTTATTACATATATGAGGGGGTTCGCCCCCTCGTCAGTACCTCGCTCTTTACACTAAAGCTTAAATTTTGTCCCAATTCATTAGGAATGACCCCTGAATCACAAAAGCCGTAGAATAAATAGTTGAAGTTACTAAAAACACTTTAGCGTAAAGAGCGAGGCATTAGGAGGAGTTGAGCCCCTCATATGGGTAATAATTTCTGTTCGTTTTAATTTTTAATGCTGCTCCTTACTTCCAGCTGAAAAAAAAATTTCATATTTATTTTTTCAATGTTTTTTTTTTTAAGTAAAAAATCCTGCGCTCTTTTCATGGAAATTTTCTTCCCCCATGACAAATTCCTCGATGGAAAGTCCCCCCAGCATATCTCTCTCTTCTCAACCCCTCCCTCCAACCAAAATATCCTCCTGAAAACGCCTGTACACTTAAAAGTAACCATTACTATATGTAAGCACTGGTCAAAGTTTGTAACTTGTAGCCCCTCCCACGGGGGCTGTGGGGGAGTAAGCCCCCAAAGACAAAGCTATAAGGTTTTTCGACTACGCTGAATAAAATGGCTATCTCAGAATTTCGATCCGTTGACTTTGGGAAAATAATTAGCGTGGGAGGGTGCCTAGGTGCCCTCCAATTTTTTTGGTCACTTAAAAAGGGCACTATAACTTTTCATTTCTATTAGAATGAGCCCTCTCGCAACATTCTAGGACAACTGGGTCGATACGATCACCCCTGGGAAAAAAAACAAAAAAACAAACAAATAAACACACATCCGTGATCTGCCTTCTGGCAAAAAATACGAAATTCAACATTTTTGTAGATAGAAGCTTGAAACTTCTACATTAGGATTCTCTGATACGCTGAATCTGATGGTGTGATTTTCGTTAAGATTCTATGACTTTTAGGGGGTGTTTCTCCCTATTTTCTAAAATAACGCAAATTTTCTCAGGCTCTTAACTTTTGATGCGTAAGACTAAACTTGATGAAACTTATATATTTAAAATCATCATTAAAATGCAATTCTTTTTATGTAGCTATTGGTATCAAAATTTCATTTTTTTTAGAGCTTTGTTTACTATTGAGCCAGGTCGCTCCTTACTACAGTTCGTTACCACGAACTGTTTGATGTTCATTTCTAATATTATGCTTTTATTTGTCATAATATTAACTGAAAAAGAAGAGTCAAAATATTAATAGAAATGAAACGAAAGTGTACTAATAAAAGAATAAGGAAAATATGAACCAACATCGAGGTAGCAAACTCTAATATACTAATACTAAAGGAAAGGCAAAAAAAGTTTCGTAGCATAAATATGTTTTTGAATTTCAGTTTTGTTTTATCGATTTTAAAAAGCTTTGAAAAAATGGGGACGGAGAAGGAGCGTGCGCAGCTGTGTTGGCCTCGGCCAGTTTTTGTGAGTTGTTAGCAGTAGTGGCATTCTACTTAGTTTGCCGAAGCAAGATTCTTAATTGGCGGATCTATAAATGGCTTGGCAATACATTTTCTCTACGTCCGGAAGGAAAGTATTTAAAACGAAAAAAGTATTGATGGATATTTCCTGCATATTTGGCTAATTAAACTAAATTCATTGTTTAAAATTTAACCATATACTTAAATGAAGAATTCCTTGAATTTTGGGAAGTGTTATTTTTCGATGTTTTATAATTTCTTAGACCACACTGCTTTTCCATTTAGGAAAAATTAATAGTGATAAACGGGTTAGTTTAATTGAAGCAGTGAAACAAAAAAGCAAAATAAAAAACAATGAAAAAACATTAATTGATGAAAAATTCCGAATATGTTGACTCCACGTCTGAGAGCCTTTCTCAACGAAAAAAGAAAAAAAAACTTTAAAGAAGAAAAAACAGATTTTTTTTTTAATAAAACTACCTTAAAGAACCTGTAAAGAGGAAAAAAACCTTTTGTGCACTATATACATTCGTTTTTGTCTTGTTCAGTGAGTAACAGCAGCTCTGGAAGTGTTTAGAATGTGAGTTGTATTTATTCGTTTTATTTTTTTATCTCTTTCTTTCTCCCGTTTGTTTATTTTGTCGTTTCTTTAAATGCTTTTATTTAAAAAAAAAATTCTTCTTCAAAGTTTTTTATTTCGTTGAGAAAGGCTTCAGGACGTGTAGCCTAAATATTCGTTTTTTTTTATTAATTAATGTTTTGTTGTTGGTTTTTGTTTTCGTTTTTTTTGTTCCACTGTTTATTTAAATTAAACCCGTTTTTTTCTCTTAATGTTTTGATGTTTTAATAAATAATAACTAGTTAAAATAGATTTTGCTTTCATAAAGTGCAAATAATAGTCTAGCCTCTAGGTGTTCGGGGGATTTGAGCTCTTATTTTTAGAAAATATCTATTCGTATAAGATTTTTAGTTGATTGCGTATTCTAATTTCTGTCTGTCTTCAGTTTTATTATTTAATTCGTAGTAAAATCTGATATTTTAAATTCTGACTTGGCTATTCATTTAAATTTGTGTGTGTTTTAGACTTCATCTATTCGTTCATACTAATTTCTGTTCGTTTCAAGCTTAACCTATCATATGACTTTGTTTTGGCTTGTTTTAAGTTTTATTGTACTTTCTCCTAAAATTAGTTTGTGGGAGAGAAGAGGGATGTTGGAAAGGCCGCAGCATGACACTTTGAAAGTCGTTGTATACTTTAGGTTATGAAAACAAATTCTACTTTTTGGAAAAAAATTGGCAGTGGGGGAGGACTAAGTGGCGTTAGGACTTAGCTTGCTTTTGCACAAGTTTTTTCCGCTGCCCCGTCTTTAAATTGAATAAGGACTGAGGTCCTGCTTTTACCGAGTCAGGACTTGGATTTTATTAAACTGAATCGTGACTTAGCTCGTTTGAACGGGATCAGGACTTAGCTCATTTTTGTACCACGTCTTTGAAATCCTCCATCTTGGGCCTCAATCGTTTCCGCACCAACTCAGACTTTAGCTTGTTTACCAAGCGTATACTTATTGTGTTTTTGAAGTGAATCAGGACTTGGCACCTTTTTGTACTTGATCGTCGAAATTCCGCAGCTTGGACTTCACCCCTTTCAGTACTGTGTCGAAACTTTGCCTCTGTGCCTGACATAGCTATTTTTCAACCGAGTGAGGATTTAGTTCATTTTTGCATTGAACTACAACTTAACATGTTTTACATATAGTCAATCCTGACCTATTTCTTAGCTCGTTTTTTTGCGCAGGGTAACAACTCAGCTCATTTTTGTGTTGAGTCAGGGTTGGCCTCATTTTTACATCAAGTGTGTCCGTGCCTTAGATCTAGCTCATTTCGCACCGGGTCAGGACTGGGCTCGTTTTTACATCGATCTAGGGACTAGTTCATTAGCACATTGAAACAGAAATTAGATTGTCTTGCACCGAGTTAGAACTTAGCTCGTTGTACAGCAAGTCAGTCCTCGAGTTGTTCATAGCCCATTTTTGCACTGAGTGAGGACTTCGCTAATTTCTCCGCCAATTCGGCATGCAGCATGTATCCAGCTCATTTTTTGACTTAGTCAGAACCTATTTTTTCGCATTAGTGTGGGATTTGGCTCGTTCTTGCACTAAATCAGTCTAGAGCTTAAACTCCGCTGGCTTTTGCACTGGCTCAGGGCTTAGATGGTTCATTGAACAAGCTATCATTGCTAGATTACACAATTCTCAATTTTTATTACGGCCAACTTTTTAGTTTCTCCCTCTCACTCACTTTCTCACTCTCTCTTCTTCACTCTCTCTCCCTCTCTCTCTCTCTCTCTCTCTCTCTCTCTCTCTCTCTCTCTCTCTCTCTCTCTCCCTCTCTCTCTCTCTCTCCCTCCCCCTCCCTCATTCTCTCTCTCTCTCTATTTATTTATTTCTTTCTCTCTCTTTCTGTAAACTATACAGAATAATACGCCCTATGTGTAAAGCGTTAACATCCAGTGTTTTTTTCAGATTTTGGACAGAAGGAAATTATTTTTTAATACTAAATTTTAAAGCTCGTAAATTCAATTATTAAACTATTGTATTAACTACAATTAAATAGTTCCTGGGACCAAACTGGTTAAGCATGAAAAGATGAGAAATAACTAAAAGAAGAAAAATGTGTATATTTCCAGTCGGCCAAAATGAAACTACAATGCAAATATTTTGGCCGAGAACTCTGCTCAGCCGTCCTCAGTTCAAAAATAGAAAAATAAAAAAAAGAATGTAAAAGTATTACTAACAAATCACCGCAGTACCAACTGGCCTGAGGCCAAAACAGCTAAGCACGCTCCTCTGTCCCAATCTATTCTCAGCCTCCGTCTTTACACACTCTCATGAAGTTCCCGTTTCCCTTAAATCTTTTCTTGACATCCTCTACCCATCCATGGATGACCTGCTTTTCGTCTGGCCGACAAGAACAATCTTTGGTAATCGGTCATCATTCATCCGCAGAACTTGTCCTATACATTTCAACGTTTCTCTCGTTATAGGCCTAGAAAGCGGGACTAAACCACATTTTTGGTAGAGCTTCCTGTTTGAGATAAGTCTGTCAGTCAGGTACCGAAAATAACCTGTAGGCATTTATTTGGAAAACATCTAGCAAATCCACCTCCGTTTTTTGAAGGGCCCAGGCTTCAGATTTATACTTGACAACTGCCATCGCTATAACAACCAATATATTAACCTTGGTTCGCAGAGATTTGATCTTTCAAACTTTTTTCAACTGTGGACGACCACCCTGGACTTTGGCTTTTCTACTTTTAACATCTTTACTACACCCTCCGTCCTCACTAATAATACTACTCAGGTATATGAAGATATCCACTTGGTTGATCTTCGCTTATCCAACATCACTTTTTCACCTTCATTTATTTTTAGTCTTGGCGACTTAGTCTTCTTAAAACTAATTTTAATATTCATGCATCCTGAATTCGACAACTAAAGTCCTTCTAGCTGAGGTGTTTCAATCTAATTAAGATTGATGCTTTTTGTAACTGAGTGTTAATGTCTCCCTCACTACTAGGTTAATTTAGAAAGTGACACGTAAAACAAAATTATTAAAATTTGTTAACAAAACATGGTCTCGTTCAAATTCGTGATACTTTTTACAATGGTACACCAACTTTATACCCTCGTCAGCTATTACGTCGTAAGTAAATACGACGTGGATATTTCGTCAAATATGAGGATAATACCAAAAAACTGACTTCGTCAACCCTCCTTCCCTTTTCACTAAATTACCGTTCTTGCATAACAGTATTTCAAGAATTTTTTTCTATTGACATGTTTCGATATTTAAAAACTTATTAACTTTGTTTTGGTACAGAAATAGGTTTGCAAATACAATTTTGTGCTTGAGTGTCATGGAATTTTTACCAGAAAACCAAATAAAAACTTTTACAAACGTCATAAAAAACTCCGTAATATGGGTCTAACGCGGAGTGTATTGATATATAGTTAAAATAATAGTTCTCAAGCCCGCATAATTAACAAATTTGTGCCTTGGTTTCTCTTTCAGTCCAAAAGTTAAGTTGTTTTCTTAATAGCCCTTTTAATAATTGGCAAGACTTGTTTACGTGACGATCGTAACACTTACAAAAATAAAGTCAGTGGCTTGCTAAAACAAAATATATCATTTCGGAATAGTTACTTTTAAAGTACTGCTTGACTTTATTTTTAAGGCAGATGCTGCTGTTTATCGAGCTATGACCCTTTATGAAGGTTGTTTTCTTTTCTGGGCTTGAACTGGGGAGCTCCTCAGGTCTGAAATACGTAACAAGATAATGCATTATTGAGAAATAAACGACTACTTACAATGCGTCAGGTAGGATTTGTGTGACAAAACTTATTTTAAAATTTGAAAAGGACATATTATATTTTGTGCTCTGCTAGAATAGGAAAATTAGTTGGGGGCTGAAAAAAATGTATCTTTGAGAAATGTACATGACAGTTCTCAGAATTCAAAATTTTGGGAAGGGAGCTGGAATACATTTTATTTTATTTATTTTCGTAGAAGGTTATAAACTAAATCCCTGACGATTGTCCTAAACAAAAATATAGTCAATTTTCTGTTTAAGGGCATCCACAAAGAGTTGCATGGATTCCACTATCGTATGGAGACATAGTCCGATTTAACCTCTTCTTTTTAATTTTTGGGTCAATACTGTCTCACAAGCCCTCATTGTCGTAGACGGTTATAGACTGAATCGTAGAATCAATATATTTTGTTAGAATGGCGGTCTAATGCTTGTCATAGACAAAATATACTCAAGTTTTTGTGTAAGGGCACCCACAAAGAGGAGCATGGATTCCACTATCGTTTGGGGACATAGTCAGATTTCAACCTCTTCTTTTTAATTTTTGGGCTAGTGCTGTCTCACATGCCCTCATTGTCGTAGACGATTATAAGCTGAATCCCCCGCAGACAATTCTCCTCGGAAAATCCCCCTCCCCGCAGACAGCCCACAAAAAAAACACACAAAATTGAGCAGCCAAAGGGAAAATATGACAAAAAGAAAAAAGAAAAGAAAGAACTTCGGAATAGTCTGCCTTTATTTCAAAATATAGGTACAATATATGATTGTAGAATATCCTATAGTATTTATTTTTATATTTTTTTTGTGTGTTTTGGGGAGTTGTGGGTTTAGTTATCATAGCAGGGTAAGATAAAGATTAAAGAAAGTAATTTTAGCGGCAACCGTGGAAGGGGTGTCCTGTGATAGAAGAGCTCAGAGATACAGGCTGGATATAAGGATTAAAAGCAATTACTTCCTGTTGATTTGGCCTGGGATCGATGTCTATAGCAGCCTATATGATGCCAGTTCACCTCTTGCGGCCGAGAACGTGTCCATTAGGTGTACATCATAAGGTTTTCCATTTTGAAGTACTTTTAGTAATTGTTTTGGTTTTTGGTTTTTTTTATTTAGTTTAAATAACAGGGAGTAGAACTCCTTAGCGATAAGCGAGCAAATGATTTTCTTTAACGTTTATCTTACCTTGCTATGTTAACTCACCCTTCAACCCCCCAAAATCACGAAGAAATAAAAATAACTACTTTAGGATATTCTACACCTTATATTCTACTTATGTTTTGGAATATAGGTGGAATATTCCTAAATCCATCCTTTTCTTTATCTTTTTATTTGTCTTATTGTCTCTTTGACTGCTCAATATCATAATTGGAGATAACTTTCCGGGGAGAGAAGGATTTCTCGGGGTAATTTTCTGCAGAAGAATTAGACAGACACCGTCGTAGCCGTTTATTTTGAGATTCAAAATGTATGAAACACAAAAAAAAAAAAAAAATCAAACTTGAAAAATAGTATCTATACCAGTTACTTTTTTTAAATTCAGAATATTGGGAAATCAGATTCCTATATTACAGCCTCCACCTCCTGCCGCAAAACAAATGATATTTTTTAATAAGGAACTTCAAATCACTTTACTGGAGAAGATGTTTAAAAAATTTCCCTTGCTCTTGCAAAGTATTCTGATGGGTAAAGTAAAGAACATGGTATAGGTTCTACACCTTAGTTCATCTTTTAAAACCTTAATATAGATGCAGCTCTGATTAAATCTTACTATATTTTATTGCGGAGCTCTAAGAAATTTAGTTTGCTTTTGAAGCGCTGGTTAATTATTCTCTCATATCCAAATATGCATATTTTGACCAACTTTGAACAACTGCTGGTCACAATCCATTTTTCTGATCCTAGTACAGATGTAAAGGTTATTCAAACACTAGTTTACAAGTTAAGGAGCTTAGTTAGTTGCTATTGAGCGTAAGGCCCAGAACTACAAAGGAATACAATGGAACGAAACAGCAGACTTACTAACAAATAATGCAGAAAATATCCTATAGACAAATCCTTCTTGAAAGTAAGATGTTAAGGATGCTTTAAGGTAAAGAGCAAAGTTCAACCATTTCCACTTGCTGTCTTATCCATTTTAAGCAAGGCATTTGTCCATGATGTATTACTTGTTAAATACCACGTATCTTTTCTTGTATGATGTTTTGTTTGTTTTTTTTTTAGTTGAGGACTTCATCAAGCTCCTCTTTGCCGAAATTGCTGTTTATTTGAAGAAAGGAAAAAACAAATTTAGTTGAAGAAAGTGCAAAAAGGAAAAAAATTTTTGGGTTATTATTAATCACTATATTCCCCTTAAACTGGACTACTGGAGCAATCTTCTTTAAAGAAATGACTGCGGACTAGTCAAAAGAAGTGAAAGTACATTCATTCTGGTCCATATAAATCTCAGCATAAAATGAAGAAAAAAAAATGCAAACTTCTTCATTTGATCGGAGAATTGTTATTCAAAAGTATTTTCTAGTCAATATTTATGTTTTCCAGAGTTAAAGTGGAAAAATAGAGTAATAACTGGGACACTGAAAACTTGTCTTGCATATTTTTAATCAGTTAACATACTTATTTTATAAAAGTAAGTTGTTTCTGATAAAATGAGCAGTTTTTGTGCCTAGAGATCCTTCAGAAAACACATATCCTTCCAGGTCGACTGCAAAACCTCAAATAAACTTTTCTTTGAAATATATCTTTTACTTCTACCTATTGTTATTCCTCTCTTTTGATCTGTTGAATGTTTAAATTGAAGTCCGAATTTTATAAAATTATAAGTTGGCTTATATTTTTGAAGCATCGCGTAATATTACAACCCTTCTAAAACAAACTAAGGAGAATATTATATACATGTAGAAAGAATAATGGAAAGAATGGCTAAATTCCTTTTAATAACACTTATTTTAATCAAAATCCAACATTAGTTGGAATGTTTCCAGAAAAATAGCGATCTATGTATCTTCTTGAAAACCATAGCCGAATCAAAAATTTGATGAAAGCTTTATATAAAACCATCATAATAACATGTTTTTATACACATCATATTCTTTCAAGTAGATTTTGTACCTTGAAATGAATATTTGACAGAAAATGAGCTTAGAAGAAAGTCCGTGGTAAGTTGGAAAATTTTCCGCTTATTTTTTCCTGATACATAATAATGTTTTACTAAAACTTTGGCAATCGAGTAACCTTATAAACCAAGACATTTCAAATAAATGAAACGCTTTCTTAAGATAATTACATTTGGTTTGGGGCGTATTGTAAAATGGGGCTGTGTTGCGCATATGTTGTTTGAGCATGTTGCTGATGTTGTTATAGCAAGTATCTTATTTACTAAATAATTTGTATAAGTGTCAAATTGCTTTTTCTACCATACTAGTAGGAGACAAAGTATTGTTGGTTGCATCCTAGCCTGGAAGACAACTGGAATAATGTTTGCTGAATATTTTTAATTGAATGGGTTAATATTTCGATTCACATGATATTACATTTGAGCCCTTGAAGAGCTAAAAAAAACTCAAAACAGCCTATAGTAGCCAAAAGCTTAGAAATGTGTTCTTAAAAATACTAGCTAGTGAGAAAAATTTGCACTTTGTACTTAATTCATAAGTGCTAATTAGTATTTTCATTTGTCTTAATAGTAGTATGTTATTATGAAAACAAATATAACAGAAACTCTTAAAAAGAGCAAGAAATCCCTGAAAAATTATTGCACTTCAGCTCCTTTGCATCCTAGACTAACAGTATTTTTGGCCTAGCAATTTTTCTAAATTTAAAGATTATTGTAGGCCTTAGGACTTGGATTGTTAATGAGTCTTCAAGTCAAAATTAGTAGCCTATTGATCCCATTTATTTAAGCCTTAAAGCTAGATTTAGTTTCAATCAGAGGCACTGCTCTAGTTGGGTATTCATTTTAACATTCCAAATTTACCAGAAGAAAATACAATAAATTTGTGAAAAGCACTTATTAAAATGGTAAATAGCCTGTGGAGACCTCTCCATTACTGAGCTGTGAATTAGGTGAATATACCACTTGCTGCTTTTTTTGTTCTCTTTCTGAATATATTAGTTGCTATAGTTAGAAATTCACTCTTAGGGCCTTTATTAACCCTTAAACCTTTTTCTCTTATGTGGGCTAGAAAAGGGTAAAAAAACAACACTGACTAGCCACTACTGGGCTACTAACAACTCACCACAGCACAAGGCCACCTGAGATGAACACAGCTACACATGCTCCTCCCCCATCCCAGTCTATTCAAAGCCTCCCTCTTTACACCCTCCCAGAAAGTTCCAATTTCCTTTAAATCTTTCTTTATGACACCTTCTCTAACCATCCATGAAAACTTACTTTCCATTTAGCCCTAGACAGTTGGACAAAAGGAACAATCTTTGGAAACCTGTCATCCTTCATCCACAGAACATGCCCTAGCCATCCCAACCTGTCTCTGATTATAGCCCTAGAAAGCAGGATTGAACCACACTTTATACAGCCTACTGTTTGAAATATGGTCAGTCAGTTGGGTACCCAGAACAATCTGTAGGCAATTTCTATGGAAAACATCTAGCAAATCTTCATTTGCTTTTTGGAGCACCCATGCTTCAGAGCCATATTTGTCTGCTGTCATCACTGTAGCTTACAATATTCTAATCTTGGTTTGCAGAATTATCTTCCTATTCTTCCAAACTTTTTTCAACTGTGGAAAAACACCCTGAGCCTTGGCTATTCACTGCCCCTGTCATCTTTACTAATGCTACTACTAAGGTAAGTGAAGCTGTGCACCTGATCAATCCTTTTGTTACCCAATGTCACCTTTCATCATCACTTATTCCTAGCCTTAGTGGCTTAGTCTTCTTAATATTTATTTTCAAGCCTATTCTCCCACCTGAAACTTACAAAACCTCTAAAATTCCATTCATTTTTCTCACTTTCATCTAGAATGCTTAAATCATCAGCATAATCCATGGAAAGTTTTTTCCTCCCCATTTGATTCTGTAGTCTCCCACTGCCTCTCCTGTGCTTCTTAAGACACCATCCATCAAAATGATCCATATAAAAGGGGATAGAACACATCCTTGCTTAACTCCTGACTTAATACAAAATCAGCTGCTTACTTCATTTCCTACCTTAGCTGCAGCAGTGTTATTCCTGTAAATTGCACTAATCACTTTAATATATTTGTCTGGTATACCATACAAGAATAAGAGCTTTGTTAAAGCTTTTCTATCAACAAAATCAAATGCTTGCTCACAAAACATAAAATTGAGGACCAAAGGTGTTTCATAACTCAGACACTGCTGTGCAAAAAGTGGAGCAGCAAAGTATCAATGCTACTAGGCAGTTGTCAAATTTGTTGGCAGATTTTGTCTGAAAATACCATTTTTACATATAAAAATAATTTTTGCTCAAAGAAAAGCTGACAAAACACAAGTTGTGCTCTGCCATGCAAAAGGTCGTTTTTATTGTTTTAAAAACTATAGTTGTGGGAAAGAGTCAAACTTTAGTGTAAAGAGTGAGGCGCTGAGGAGGGGTCAACCCCTTTTATATACAGAATAATTTCTGTTTGTTTTAATGTAGCTCCTTACTTGCAATTAAAAAAAAACTTTTTTTTTATTTAATAATACATAAGAACTGATTAAAGGAATTGTTATTTTTGCCAGAATTCTTCACCATTTAACAATTTGTTGAATTTTGCTTCATTTTGTATGTAAAAATTGCATACTTTTCTTTTTTCCTTGAGATTTTTATTTTGCATATGACCTTTTATCTTCAAATGTATTCTCCCCCTCATCCTCCCCTGGCCATTGCTATTCTGATGCACTCCCCCCTGAAATATTGTTGGTGGATGTCCATGCTTGATTAAGTGGTTCAACTGCAGTCTAGGATCTTCTTATGGTCTAGGAAGATTGTCAGCTAAATGAATAAAATTTTATGGAATAGATATTTTGCTCAAATTAGGACATTAGAATTTTTTTAAATATAAACATAGAAATAGACATAAACGTAAACATAGTATCATACACATAAGCATACTCATTTAGTTGTTCAAATTTTTAGCTCAGTGGTCCCTCAATGGAGCCTACAATAGTTTCAAATGATGTAGTAATTGCTGAGAAGATTTCACAGAAATTTAAGATGCTGAAGAAAGGTGATATAGTCATTGCAAAATCACCTAGACGACCTGACCAGTTTATCTGTAAAAGAATTATTGCTGCAGAAGGCAGTAGTGACTGCAAAAGCTGGGTAGGGAGCTTTTATTTTTAGTTGATTGAGCAAAGCAATGTATATACTGTCTTTTTAAATGAGTAATAATTGTATATTTATTTATTTATATATGTATGTATGTATTTTTTCTCGAAAACAGCACCATATTTTTTTGGAAAAATTGGCATCCTGGTATATTCTGGCATAAAAAAAAAAGATCTAGATAGGTCAGAAGTTTGAAAAAATTTGTTAACAGCCTTAATTTTGAAAAAAAGCTATTTATGCGAGTAGTATAGTAATTGCCAATTCTGCCCCATCTAGATCACCCCATCAATTTACCCCATTTTCAACTGAAATCACACTATATTAAATGAAAATTTTCAACATTTTTACAATTTCCCATCATGAGCTTTAAAATCAAAAGAGGTCTTGTGAAATAAGAATTTTTGACATAATTAATAAAAACCTTAATTATATTCCATTCTTCCTATACTAATGATAAAATGTAATAATTTAAGGTGATATAATATTTAATGGATAGTTTGATATCAATATCTAAATAATTGTTATTATCTTTTCCTTTTCTTCTAATAACCTTTAAAATCATACCTTTGTCTAATTTTTAAAGTTTCTTTTCAAAATCAGCTGCTTTAGAATCAAATCGTTTTGGTGCAAATATATCAACCTCTTCACCTTTAAAATTAACAGTAATAACGTGTTATTTCCATATTTAGTTTTTACACATTTCATTGCTTTAGTTTCATAGTAAACTCCTAGATCCAAGTCTTCTTATTTAATTGTTTAATTGTACTTGTTTTCGATTTTAGTTTCTCTTAAAAGGTTCTCCATTAATTAGATGATGATTTTATTAGATAGATTTTTTAATCCATAATTTTTTTTTCATTATAATCCCATTAGTATATAACTCTAGACTAGTTTCCTTTAGTGCAACTGGTTAAAGCGCTTGACTTGGAATCTGAAGGTTACAGGTTCAAGTGCAGTAGCCAGCAAATTTGTTAATGATTCTATTTGTTAAATGAAACACAAAAATATTGTATTAACTCTCAGTACAGGCCAGCGTGGCCTAGTTGGTAAAGCGACTGGTCTGATCCCCCAGTTGTATTCGAACGCAGTTTGACTCTCATTCTTACCTTGTGTAGCAGTTGATTATGTCAATACGATCTGTCTCCAGATCAAGGAGTAAGAACCAGCCAGCTTTCCTCCAAACAAAAACCCTGTTGGGTTTGCCTCAGAACCAAGGCTGATGTGAGATCACCAACACCATAAGAAAAATGATCACGGTTTGGGGAATGTGTTTTGCAAGAAAAGAATTTAAATTTCTTAAATTATATTTTTAAGTGTTATTTTTGGACTTTACAGATTTTGTACAATATGTTTAAAACAATTTAATTTTACCAGTTTCTAATATTTTTCACAAGAAAAAAACTGTAATGTTTTCCTTTATTCATTTTCCTGTTTAATTATTTCTTCATTAGTTAATTCACTCGATTTATACATAGCAAGCAATTCTAAATAGAATGAATAAGCAGTTTTATACCAGCCTTTTTTTCTGCTATTCTTAAACATTTTTCAAGTATTTCAACCAGAAGTGTCCCAAGACTTAAAGAAGGAAGGAGTAACATAGCAAAATAGATAAACCTGAAGCACTAAATATGAATTTACATATTAAGAAAGCATTACTAACATTTCCATGATATTTAAAACTTATACCATAAACAAATAATTTGCACTTTACATTTTTGTTTTGCATCAAAACACGTTTTAATTTTTTGTTTTTGAAATTCTGATAATATTATATATTGACATATAATTTATTGTCAATGACTTCCATGATTGCTTTTCTTTCTGAAAATATCGCAGTAAATGTTGTACTGATTAGCAGGTACTTGATCTAATTTGATTTCTATATCAGCAGTTGATCCACTTCAATAAATATTTGATTCATGCCCTGAAACATTAAAACAAAATAAAGGATATACTATTTTAAATCCTTCTAACCTACAATTGTTCTACTATCAAGGTTTTTATGTTTATATCCTCATTGTAAAAAACTGTTGATAAACCTAAAAATAATCTTCATTAGCATCACTGAAATCACATTTAAAATCTTCTTGTGGATAATTATATCCATTTACTTTTGCTTCAATTTTATTAGTGTTCATATTGTCAAATACCGTATTGTTTTGCATATAACCGTTATCTTTTTCAGACTTCTGTAACACAACAACAATTTTGTAGAATTATAGAGTTCACTGACTTCATGCTAATTCTTTATCAGTTGTATTATCACTTTTATAGGTATTACACGCTTCCCATCTTAATTCAAACGAGCTGCCCTTTCCTAATCCAGCTTTTCATTGGTCTGCATTCTTTGTTATTGCAGCTTCTAATTGAGTTGCTATGGGTAAACTGGGATGCAATACTAGTAACATCCATGATAAATGCATTACATCTACTTTAAAACTTTGAGCTCCAGATTTTATAATCATATTGGAAAAATTGCTTGTTTTTAATATAATTTGATGTGTAACACCTCTAAAAACAGGACTAATATCTTGACAAAATCCAAATAATCGTGATAATGGTAAATACATACTTACCACGTGACTTTCTTTTGTTTTATTCAATCTTTTAAATAAACCACTATTAAAAGCGTTATTTAGTTTTATTGTAATTGTTTCACCTCATGCTGCAACTGGTGTAAAAGTGCTTTTAAACTTACTTTCTGCTTTAAAGAAATCAACGGATTGGGTTTCATCTTCATACTAAAACATATTAGTATTTGCGCATCGACTATAGTCATCTGAAGATTCTAATGAACTTTTAACTGCAGTCGTTATGCCTATATAATCAATACTTTGGATACATTTTCTGTTCATAATATATTCAGCATTTCTGGACAAATTAAATCCATTATTTGTGAAAGTAGCTTCATCATTATTTTGCATATTTGTTCCATCCAATCGTGTTATTTTCACTTTTGCATAAAGGTAACTATAACTTGGAAGAATCCAAGATTCCACATCTTTTAAAATGAAATTTTAATTTGAAAAGTTGTTGAGATACTTTCACATTGTTTTCTCTAATTTCTGTATATTCATATTTGGTTGCAGAATCATCAATAATAGGATTTTCAGATATTTCCCATTAAGGAGCAACAACTTGATTCACTGCCATTTATATACGGAAAAAAATTTATTAAATCTACTTTAAAAGATTTTCAAACAGTGAAGGTGGATGTCCGATTGTCTCTGAGGGTGTCAACAAGAGCATTATCAGGGATGTAGTTTAAGTCCTTTCCATGAAATCATTGCATCCCATAAGCATTTCCTCTGTTCATCAAAATGTTTATTGAAATATCTCTTTTTATTTGAAACTATATCTTTTAGAGATCTCACATCCTTTAATTCTCTTTAATTGTAATTTATCCAATTTTTTCCCTATTCAATCGCTCTATTTTTAAATAATTCCATTCAAGGTTTAATCATAGTGTTATACATGGAACGAGTTACATATTTTATATTTTTTATGGACGTCTTGAATAATTGAGAATTGACGATATTTTTAAAGAATCTACTAATCCCACTACCATTCTGTCTTGTGTATGATAATTGTTTCCTATTGATCAAAATTTATTATAGATAAATTTTAATAAACAATTTCATTAAACTTTTTTCAAATCCAAAACATATTCAATCTTCTCTCCTTTTAGATCAATTAACCTACCTAATTGATCAGTTATAGTCATTTTTAGCGCGTTGATATATTCGTTTCGATTGATTGGAATATATTGCCTTTCTACTCACAAAGTAGCGTTCCAGGTTCTGTTTTTGGAGCAGAACTCCAGATCACATCAGAGGTTGTATTTCCATTCACAATTGAACTATCCACTAATGATCAGTGAATTTGTATTTTATCAACATTTCTTGTAATATTAGGAACTTTAGTACCTTCATTATATTTACTACTTAGTTTAGCTTCATTTTCAAATCCTAAAATAATGGAAAAATCACTATTAAACTGAAATTTATAATTCTCTTTCAAAATAATAGCAACTTCCATTATTGCTAGATTAGATGATATACTGACTGGCATCAATCAAGGGTTAAATTGATTTACCGAGTGAAGCAAAATTTTTAACCTATTCATCATACAACCCATAGGGTATAACGACGTTTACCCATTTATCCTTTTTTCTCCCTGTATTCAAACGTATTGTTTTAAATTTATCACTAATGATATATCATGAATACCTTAGTGTACATTGAGTTAAAGCTATTTCATAATCAGAGTTTTCAACTTACATGATCAGATTACTTGTATAAGACTGTTAGATTTAACTTTTGTTATCACTAATAATAATCAAAACCATTTATTAGAAAAGCATTTTTCTTTATAAAATTCAAATTTCTTTCTTTATAATTTTATTTTTGAATAATGAATCGAGCAAGTCAATAGCTTCATTTCTCACTTCATCAGATATATTTCCAGCTGCTCGGCTACCTAGCAAACTATATAATTTTTCAATCGTATCATTTGCAATCATGTAAATCTCAGTTCCTTGCTGAGATTGTATAACATCAAAGTTGTATTTAATAGCTTTTAAACTTCTTCTGTAGATTTTTATTGGCTGAGACTTTTTTTTCCAATTCAATAGATTTCTCACCTTTCATCTTTCCTCCATATCTTTGATTTAATGTTCCTGATTCATCTATAGCCTCTTTTAAATACTGATAATTTTCTAAATAGAACTAGGTATTTTAAAATAGAATCCGTTTGGACCATAGTCCTTATTGATTTTTCTCGAAAGTTCTTGATCAATCCCAAAATCGACATTAGCAATGGAATATGGTTTATTCGGGGGTAGAATAGCTTGACTTTTGTAAGCTTGACTGCTTGCTTGAAAACTTGGTTCACTGCTTAAAGATTGATCCGGTTGTTGATATCGTCTTCTTAAATTAGTGTCATTTTCATGTAATTTATCAGTAATTATACTTGTATTTTCATGTAATTTTATCAGTAATCCTATTTGCATCTTTTGCCTCAACGATTGGAGAACCCAACTTTTCAGCATAGTCACGAAATCCAGCTTGCTCTACCGCAGTCTTCTTGAACTATATTTCTTTGTATTTTTCTACTTTTCACTATGCTCTCTTACAATTTATTCAACCTGTAGGATTCATTTATACAATGAAAGTTTTTATTGAATAACTTTCGAGAGTTCTTTTTTCGTAAAACCACCAATAATGAGTTTACCAGTTTAATCCGACATCCCATACGTTGTAGGGGCTGTATGTTTCACTGCAGCTATTTGAAACACCTTAGTTGTGCAATTTAGTAGGTAACCTTTATCAAAAACACCCTTACTTTTATTAATTCTAACCAAATTACCTTTCAATTTAGGCTTTCAATTTCAAAATTAGCTTTCAATTCACTCTCAGATGAGAACCAATGAATTTCATGACTCTTAAAAATACTTCACATTTGTCATTACAAATTCTTCACCTTTATCTGTTTGTGGTTTTTTAGGCTTTTATTTTTAAATAAACCAGTAAAAGAAAAATTTCCATTCCTATCTTATTGTTTAAAGGAATACACCAGGCTTATTTACTTAAACAATCGATGACTGTAACAATATAATTAAAATTATTACGTTCATTTATACTGTTGCATATCAACCAAATCTGCTTGCCACTGGTCATTGACACTATGAATGTAAACGCGTTTTTTTTTAAATGTATGATAAGCTGGATGGTGTAAAGAATAACTAGTTTGATTTTTCAACACTTCTTTGAGTTTAGTTTTTGATACAGTTTTCTATGTAAATCATCAATCCCTGTAAAGTTTGGATAATAAAGTTCTAAAAATTTGTTTTCTACGCTACTCTTGCCAGTACATATACCACTTCTTTTACCCAAGGGGTTTGGTCATTGCTTCCTTTTTTAAAAACTATTTTTCTTGCAACCACAAAGTGTACACATTCCTTTAATCATTGGCACATCATTTCTTTTTGAAACTGCCCGAAAAGACTTTCTTGCAGTAACTTTTTTAAATCGTATACAATATTTAAAATTATTAAACATATTCCTATGGCCCACGGGCTTTTTCTGGAATAAATTATTATTATATTAATAAACACTAACAGATTTACACATTCTCATGAAAGTTTCAAGAATAGTAAATAGCAAGCAATAAAATTCCTCAGGCTTGACTAGTTTTAAGATTTTGAATTTTATTTAATAAAATCAGCTCCTAATAAATGGCTGACATTGCAAAAGTGATTAAAAGTTATTTGTAACGAAGATCCAAATTTGTCAAGATAAAAGATAAACTATAGCGTTACACCATTTTTGAATTACGCGCAGAAGCGAAACTATTTGACATAAAAGCTGTTTGTAGAAAAGATGAACTATTAAATAAAATGAACAATCATCTTAATAATAAAATATTACTTGTAGATAATCTGATGAAGTTATAGCGTAATACAAAGCGTCGAGATGACAAGAAATCCTTGAGATTTAATATTATTCCAGATTTAAAATAAGGGTTAGAAAATGAAATAATAGAAAAGAACAAAACCATTTCAGAAATACGAAATCAATCTAAAACTATGAGAAATAAAGATATTATTGAACTTTAAAAATCAAAATAGATTGCAACTGCTGGAAATTATAACGAAGTTAAGAGTAAATTAAAAGGTTATTTCGATAAACAAGTTGAGATTAATAAGAAAGTGAATGAGGGTACTTAGTAACTTATTAGAGATTTAAGCAGTAAAAAGTGCTATAAAAGATAGGAATTATAAATAATTAGAATTTATTTATAAATAAGAAAAAAACAAGAGAAGTTACAGATATCCTAGAGTATATGTTTAAAGAAGAAGAACACGATAATAATCCAACTATTAAGTGGAATAGAACAAGACCCCGATTAAGTTTACAGTTTGAAAGAGTCGATGGAATAGATTATAGAATGACAAGATTACCAAATTATATAAGAGGTATTTATAAAGAACTATCTGAATTTGTAATAAATAAAAAATTTTGCATTAATATAAAAAATAATGATACTTTGGTGAAGATGTTAGCAGAAATTTTGTAACTACCATAACAGAATTGTGTACAAAAATAGTTAATAAGTATGAAAATAGACAGAGAGATCATGTTTATGCCCAAGAACAAGTAAGAGAAAATGAAATAATAAAACTAATAAACAGCTTTCATATTTGTGAAAAGGAAATAGTAGGTAATAATTTTATTTAGATCGCGATCTTTGGACTGGTAATATACGTAGGTTTACTCATGCAGAATGTAATAAAATTTGAGAATTCCTAAACATATTCCTATTGTAATGCATAATCTCTCACAATATGACTCATTCATTTCTTAGAAAATTGGTACCTGATAACGGTATTTTTGATTCAGCGAAGTTTTATATTGTTTTGTAAAACAATAACTGTTAATGAAATCCAATATGAAATGCGTTTCATAGATTCGCTCCGCTTTATGGCTTCATCGTTAGATAACCTTTCCCGAAAATTTAGCTAAATGTGAACGTAAATTAAATTGCAATTGTTTAAGAAATGATTTTAAGTATGCTTCTGATGTATTTCAAGATACTGAAGAATTCAAAGAAACAATAAATAAAGATATTTATCCTAGGGATATATTGATAGCAATGAAAAAATAAACGATACAAAATTACATTCAATAGACAAGTTTTATTCTAGATTAACAGGGAAAAATATTTTTAAAGAAGAATATATAAAAGCGAAATCTATTTGGATATTATTTAAATGTAAAAAAAACATTAGATTACGCTAAATTATACCTAAAAAGTGATGTTTTAAATTTATCAGATATCGGTGAAAATTTTAGAAATTTATGTTTAAATAATTATTAAGTAGATCCACTGCACTTCTTCTCAGCACCAGGACTAAAATGGGAAGCTTTTCTTAAATACTCTAAAGCTGAAATTCCCTTATTTTCTGACGAAGATATGTATACATTAATAGAAAGAGGAATAAGAGGCGGTGTATTTCGGTGTATGAAAATATATACCAAAACTTACAATAAACATGTGGTAACCTTTGATAAACAAAACCCTCAAATTATTTAATGTATTTAGATTCTAATAACTTACACGGTTTGGCAATGTGTCAAAATTTGCCTGAAAACGATTTTAAATTTATCAATATACCTGACCATTTAAAGTAACGCCACACATGAGACTATTACGAACAATTAAGATATTACGTTCAATTAAGATATTACGTTCAATCAGAAATGAATAAGGATAATTTAGGCGCAATTTATGAATTTGATTTATAATATCCAAGTGAGTTACACGAATTACATGAAGATTTACCACTAGCTCCTGAGTATTTTCAATATAAATTAAGTAGTACCTAACATAATAAAATAAATTATGTTGCGCAGTATAAAAATTTCAAATTTAATTTAAAGCATTGCTTAATAATGAAAAAAGTACATAGGATACTGCGTTTGCTGAGACACCCTGTTTAAAAGAATATATTAATCATAATACTAAACTACGACAAAAGGGAACGAATGATTATGCGAAATATTTTTTTAAATTAACGAATAATGCTTCTTTTGGGAAAACCACGGAAAAGGTTAGAAAAAGAGCTAGTATTGAAATAATCACTAGTGATGAGCAAAGACTAAAAAATAACTAAAACACATAACTTTAGATCGGAAATAATCTCTAGCGAGAATTTCTAGGTAGCCAAAATGGCCAAATCAAAAATAAATCTACATAAACCTATTTATATCGGATTTGCTGGATTAGAGTTATCTAAGTTACTGATGTATGAATTTCACTATGAATACATGAAACCAAAATATAATGAGAACAGGACACGGATAGTTTTATTTATGATATTGGAAAAGAGGATTCTTATGAAGATTTTAAAGCTGATCTCCAAGAATTATTTGATACTTCGGATTATAAAAAAGATAACCCTTGTAACTTCCCTGCAGTCAATAAAAAAGTAAATGGTATGGTGAAGGATGAATTATCTGGAGCAATAATGTCAGAGTTTGTATGTTTAAGATCAAAAGTGTACGCTTATTTAAAAGAGGATAACGATGAAATCTAAGCAAAGAAAAATTTGAAAGGTATCAAAGTGAACATCGTTAAAGATAAATCAACATTACAGAATTATAAAGATGTATTATTCGGAAATGTGGAAAGCTTTCAGTTTTCTTTAAGAGCAAATAAACATAAAATGTTCTTAGAAAAACAAAATAAAAAATCTATAGACCCTACTGACACTAAAAGAAAGGTTTTAAAAAATAAAGTAGACTCGGTATCCTGGGGATTCAATTCCTTGAAGCTATTAGCTAGTTAAAGTATTATCAAGCTAGTTAAGGCATTGTAGTTAAGCTATTTAGGTAGTAAAGTTAAGCCTCATAATTAAAGCTAAGCTATAAGCTCCAAAGCTATAAGCTTCATAGTTTAATATTGCTTAACAAAAATTTTACAAAGTAAATGAATGGAAAAGCACTTATTAAAGTATTTGATTGTGGAAAAAACTAAGACCGTTTTAAAAATAAGTATCTGCATGCGCCTCAATGGCCCGTTTAAGTGGCCCCTTTATAAGTATCTTCATGCACCTCAGTGGCACCGTAGAGTTGTGGAAACTCTGGATGTGGTAAAACCAATTTACTCTTGAACTTGATTTATGATTTCTTATACATTCGAAAAGATTATGGGTACGCTAAAGATCTTGAAGAAGATAAATGTGAATATTTCATGCTTAACATGAATGGCTTGGAAGAAAAAACGGACATGGATCTTTTGATTGAGAGTAATGATAAAAGCGATATCATTGATTTAGATGACGTAGATCCCAAGTGTAAAAATGTTTTATCTTTACGATTTCATTACTGAAAAAGATCAGAAAAATTGAAGATTTATTGTGAGAGGTAGAAAACGAAATACATCAATAATCTACATTTCTCGGAGCTATTTTGATACATCTAAGATCATACGTTTAAACTGTAACTATTTTGTATTTTTTCAAGTGTTGTAATCCAAAAGAAATTGATAGAGTCAGACAAAACCATGCATCTGACTTTATCAACTTATCAGCAGTTTATCAACTGCTTTAATCAAGCAACAAAGAATCATGGGTTTTTACTAATTGATTTGAAAATAAATGATGAATCTCTCAGGTATAGAAGGAACTTTGTATTCTCTTAATAAAATTTGTTTATATTAAATGAATAAGTTCGGAAGCTTAGGAAGTAAACATCGGAAGCATACAAGTAACGAAAGCAGACTGCTAGACGATGATGATAATTTTGATGATAATTTTGATTTACAGAGTAAGCGCTTAATTAATGGTAATTAAGATGATGATAATTTTGATTTACAGAGTAAGCGCTTAATTAATTTAGGTGATGCAAGATCAGACAGTGATTTTATTGCTTTACATAATGTGTAAATTATTTTAAACGATTTCAAGGATGAAGTTGTTAACCAACAAATTCTTACAAACCAGTATTTAAGTGAGGATATTAATAGATTAACTAAAATTCATCAATCACCTGACAATATTTTGACTAGAGTTGATGACAAAGGACTATTAGTAAAAACAACCTTAAAAGTAATAAAAGAAAATATTAATACAGAAAATAGAAGAATCAGAAATGTTGCAAACCCAAAAAGTGGTGCATCTGTGGTGTATTTTTCAACTTTATTGGTATACTCTAAGGGCTTCGTGCAGTTATCTGAACGTTTAGACGATTTCGAAAATGTTGTAATAAATATACTTGAAAAAGATCCCGGTGAAGCATTTTAAAGGAGAATGAAAGGAAGGTTGAAGCAAAAATCATGCCTTGCCTTGAAATTTTATCTATAAAGATAATTCTCTAATAAATGGGAGTATACAATTTATTTATCAGAATTTCAAAAACGAAAAATTAAGCAGGACAAAAATGTATAGTGCGAGTAACGTATACAAAAGTGAATGAATGAGAATCTGTTAAACTATTACTTCAAAAAATACAGGTGACTAGGATTGAAAAATATAAAAATGAAAATAAAGGATGTGTTAATGATTTATCGTACAAACAACTACTTCAAAATCGTCCAATATTACCGTTCTTATCTGTTCTCGATAATTTCGAGATCAATAAAAAAAAGCTGACTTTATTGAATACAAAATTCATTTATCTCCTCTTCAAAAGTAAAAATAAGCACCTGTTTTAAGAAAAAAGAAAGTTGCTGAATTCGAGTAGAAAATATTATTGTTTGTAAAGAACCTAATAAACTATTGCTTAAAAGAAAGTAAATTGAGCAACGAAAAATAAAGAATAAAGATGTCTATATTTATATCGTATCATCAACTGATTCAAAATGGTGTATTACTTCCATTTTTTATACCATTAGCCGCTGCAATATGTAAAGCTGCTCTAAAAAGTGGTGCTGCAGCCTTAGGAACATGCGCTGGTAAAAAAGTTGCTGATAAAATTACTGATTCTGCAAATGCCAAAGATGAATGTTTAACATTACCGGGGACTTTACCGAAAGGTTTAAGTTTAAAATTACCTGGTACACACAAAATGGTTGGATCTGGATCGGAATTGGTTGTTGATGATCCTAAAAAATGCTGTAGACCCAAGAAAATACAAATAGAAGTGGTCAAAGTACCTAAACAGCGTAGAAGACCCATAAAAGTTGTCGTAGCTGAGATTTCACGATTCGAAGAATGCACGCTTCCAAAAAGCAGGGAACGTAAGAAAGAATCAAAAATCACATGATACCGCTGACAAATATTGATATACTGACTGAGTTAGGTCATATTCCTTATTTTTGACGGTTTTTTTCTTGAGATAACTTACTAAGTAAAATAAGGAAAAAAATAATGAAAAAGAATGTGGTGCAATCAATGATGTGGTGCTGATCATGATGTGATGATCAGATGAATCAATGGTGTGATGATCAGTGATCAATGAATGTGGTGCAATGTGACTGCATGGGATTTGATGGATCGCATTGGACTTGCTATTTCGATGATCCCAAGCACTCGTTTGTAATATTTTATGATTCTTTTGGAATCCAGCCTGGAAATGAAATTGTCAACTACTTAAAGACTTCAAATAAGCAAATTGCCTATCATTCTACTAAAGTCCAAAATTCTAAGGATTTGCATTGTTGTCATTTGTATGTTGACTATATTAAAAGAAGATTTAAGGGAATTTATCCACAAAATTTTACTTAAAGTTCATTTTCAAACATAAATGGAAGAAGAACTAGAAAAGAAATTAGTTTTTTATCCTAGAAGTTGTAAATATTATTATCTTTATGCATAATGTGATAATGTCAATTTCTGGCCGTTTTGGGTATCATTTATTTTTGACAGTAATTTTTGGTTGTTTGAATTATCATAAGACTTAATTTTGCTAATTTAAGTTTTGATATAGCTCTTTACTTTTCTTGGAAACAATTCTTTTAGGCATGTTTTTAAAATTTATTTTTGAAATGAATACATAAGTTACGATCATGAGGATTAAGGAAGTACCTTTCAGATTTATGATTAATCTTTTTTTTTTCTTTTGTACGGAAATTTATCGATTTGTGTGTTTTTCTATTTGCGTTGCTCTAAATGTTTTTTTTTCAATTTTTATACTTTTTTGGGATTTTTCGTGTATCGTTCTCTTTACATATGTTTGTCTACCGGCTATCTCATTTAACTTATTTCATTTATTTGTAAAGTAATTCTTATTGCTGCTATTTAAAAATAGGGATTTAATTAATTTACAAACTTTCAGGTTCCTCGAGGACATGTATGGTTAGAGGGTGATAATCGCTCGAACTCGATAGACTCCAGAGTATACGGTCCTGTACCACAGGGTTTAATTATTGGGCGAGTTGCTGTCAAAGTATGGCCACTAGGAAGTGCTGGATTCTTTAACCGACAGACATCTAATGTGTGACAAAAACACTTGTTGTTAGAAGGAAATACTGCTTATTTATATTATTGGAAAAAGATTGTAGTTATGAAATTTATCTTGTTTTGAACAGAGTGCCTACGGCACAAGATATGTCCTGCTGCTATATGCTTAGATCTCCAGAAATATCAGAACCAATTGACGTTCTTTACAGATACCTCATGTTCTTGACGTTCTTTGCCAGTTGACGTTCTTTAGCTGAGGAATCACCGGTCTGAAACAAAATTCACTTTCGAATCCTACGTAAAAGTAAGTGTAGTCTAATGAATGTATTCAAGATTAGAAATTGTTGTTTGAAAAAAAATTATTTTTTTCATTAAACCCATTTACTTAGGAATGAATTTTTAGAGATTTTGAGAGTTCAGAATGGGTACTAGTCAGTTACCGAATCCCCTGTCACAATACCAGCTGTCACAATAACATGTGCAAGAATAGGTTTGAAAATCAATGGTAAGAAGATTAAGTCGCTGATACTAGGAAAAAGAGAAGGTGAAGAGCTGATGTTAGGTAACGAGAAGATCGAAATACAAATGAGTCAAAATTGTCAAGTATTTTACTAGTTAAGGGATTTGTACAAGAATTATCTGAGTGATAGATCGTTTGAAAACAAAAGGAATGTAAAGAAAGTGAGAGAAAGCATTAAAGTATGAACTAAGGAGATATGAAGTGGAGACCATGGATAAAATTGCTGAGGATCTGGAAGATGCAGCTAGACGCCGTAATAGTAAAATATTATACTGGCATGTTAATAAATTGAGAGGGAGTGTCAATCCGGACTAGTCCCAGTTAAAGATAGGAATGGTGCCACAATTAGTGATAAGGAAAAAGTTGAAGAAAGATGGGCGGAACATTTTGAGAATGTGCTAAACCGAGATACAGTTGCAGGAAAAGATATAGATGAAAATGAAAAAAGTTTGTGATACCTTGGCTGTGAAGGAACATTTGTTTAGTGAGAAAGAATTAGCGACAGTACTAAAAGGATTAAAAATAATAAAGCCCCGATTCGACCTTCTGGGGGAGAGTGGGGGACGGTTAATTCGGAAAAATTAGAAAAAATGAGGTATTTTTAACTTACGAACAGGTGATTGGATCTTAATGAAATATGATATTTAGAAGGATATCGTGTCTCAGAGCTGCTATTTTAAATCCCAACCGGATCCGGTGACGTTGGAGGGGGAAACCTAAAATCTTTGAAAACGCTTAGAGTGGAGGGATCGGGATGAAACTTGGTAGGGAAAATAAGCTCAAGTCGTAGATACGTGATTGACATAACCAGAACGGATCCAATCTCTTTGGGGGAGTTGGGGGAGGGTAAATTCTGAAAAATCAGAGAAAATGAGGTATTTTTAACTTACGAAGGAGTGATCAGATCTTAATGCAATTTCATATTTAGAAGGACCTCGTAACTTAGATCTCTTATTTTAAATCCCGACTGGATCTAGTGTCATTGGGGGGAGTTGGGTGGAGGAAACTGAAAATCTTGGAAAAGGCTTAGAGTTGAGAGATTAGGATGAAACTTGGTGGGAACAATAAGCACAAGTACAAGATATGTGGCTGAAATAATCGGACCGCATCCGCTCTCTTTGGTAGAGCTGGGGGGGGGGGGGTAATTCGGAATAATTAGAAAAATGAGGTATTTGTATCTTACGAACAGGTGATCAGATCTTAATGAAATTTAAATATTTAGAAGGATATTCTGCTTCAGAGTTCTTATTCTAAATCCCGACCAGATCCGATGACATTGGGGGGAGTTGGAGGGGGAAACCGGAAGTCTTGGAAAACGTGAAAATTGAGGTATCTTTATCATACTAATGGGTGATCGGATCTTAATGAAACTTGATATATAGAAAGATTTTATTACTCAGATGCTCTATTTTGAATTCGAATCGGATCCGGTGACATAGGGGGTTGGAGGGGGGAAACAGAAATCTTGGAAACGCTTAGAGTGGAGAGATCGGGATGAAACTTGATGGGAAGAATAAGCACAAGTTATAGATACGTTACTGACATAATTGGAACGGATACGTTCTCTTTGGGGGAGCTGGAGGGTGTTCATTTAGGAAAATTGAGGTATTTTTAACTTAAGAACGGGTGGTCGGATCTTAATGAAATTTGATATTTAGAAGGAACTCATGTCTCAGAGCTCTTATTTCGAATCCCGACCAGATCTGTTGATATTGGGGGGAGTTGGAGGGGGAAACCGGAAATCTTGGAAAACGCTCAGAGTTGATAATTGGGATGAAACTTGGTGGGTAGAATAAGAAAATGTCGTAGATACGTGATTGACGTAACCGTACTGGATCCGATCTCTTTGGGAGAGTTAGGGGGTGGGATTCAGTGCTTTGGCGAGTTTGGTGCTTCTGGACGTGCTTGGACGATGAAAATTGGTAGGCGTGTCAGGGAGCTGCACATATTGACTTGATAGAGTCGTTTTCCCCGATTTGACCATCTGGGGGACTGAATGGAGAGGAAAAATTAGAAAAAATAAGGTATTTATAGCTTACGAGTGGGTGATCGGATCTTAATGAATTTTGATATTTGGAAGGACCTCATGACTCAGAGCTCTTATTTTAAATCCCGAACGGCATTAAGCGTCTGATTTTCCTTTTAAATCAATCTATTGATTTTTAGAATTTTGCTAGAGCTCGTACCATATGAGCTCTTGGCTCTTCCGACCTCGTCACAAGTGCCATATCAGCTCTTAGCTCTTGTTTAGCTTTAGTAAATAAAGTATTAAAATTCAAAGGAATATATATATATATATATATATATATATATATATATATATATATATATATATATATATATATATATATATATATATATAGATATATATATATATATATCATATATAAAGAAAGTATGGGGGTTTTCAAAGACATAATTTCCAGACCTTTCAACTACACTGGACCAAATAGCTATTTCGAAATTTTGATTAGATGTGTTTTGGGAATTGATGGGCATGGGGGTGGGGCTTGTTGCCCTCCAATCACTTTTGGCTAAAAAAAACACTAGTCCTTCCGATTTCCAATCGAATGAGCCTTTTTCGAAGTTTTTATGACAACAAATAGCCGCCTCAAAATTTCTATCAGATGTATTTCGGGAAAATACGAGGTGTGTGTGGGGGGTGTATATCCACCCTCCCATCACTTCTTAAAAACGATAGTAGAACTTCTGATTACCAATCCAATGAGCCCCCTCCGAAGTTTGTACGATCACCTTTTCTATATTTTCCTTATATGTTCCCAGGGCATAACTTACATTTCTTGCCCAGAGGGTTGTGTGTGGGGGGGTGTCATCCTCAAAGACATAATTTCCGGATCTTTCAATTATTTTGAACAAAATGGCTATTTCAAAATTTTGATTAAATGTGTTTGGGAAAAGGTTGGCGTGGGAGGGGGGATAGTTGCCCTCCATTCACTTTTGACTATTAAAAGGGGCACTGGCCCTTTCAGTTTCCAATCGAATGAGCTGTTTTAGAAGTTTGTACGACAACAAATGGTTATCTCAAATTTTTATCAGATGCATCTCGGAAAATAATCTGTGGGGGATATCGACCCTACAATCACTCTGAATCTTAAAAAGGGCACCAGAACTCTGATTACCAATGCAATGAGCCCCCTTCGAAATTTATACGATCACTCTTTCTATAAATACCTTATCTGCTCCCAGGGCATAACTTAAAACCCTTGCCCTGAGGACTGTGGGAGGTTGTCATCCTCAAAGACACAATTTCCAGAATTTTCAATTACGTTGAACAAAATCCTGTCTCAAAATTTTGATTGGATGTATTTGGGGAATTGGTGAATTGGTGAATTGGTGGGAATGGGAGATAGGTTAGTTGCCCTTCAATCACTTTCCACTATTAAAAGGGCACTGGCTCTTTCAATTTCCAATCGAATAAGCTGTTTTTGAAGCTTCTACGACAACAAATGGCCATCTCAAAAATTTCTATCAGATGTATATCTGTAAATACGATTTAGGGGGAGTATCCACTCTCCGATCACTCTGAATCTTAAAAAGGCACTATAACTTTTGATTACCAATCCAATGAGTCCCCTCAGAAGTTTATACGATCACCCTTTCTATATATACCCTATATGCCCCCAGGGCTTAATATAATATTCAATTCTCAGCATCGGGGCTCTGGGGGGTTTGTCATCCTCAAAGATTAACTTCTGGACCTTTCAATTACGTTGAACCAAATGACTATTTTACAATTTTGATTGAATGTGTTTGGCGAAATGGTGGGCGTGGGAGAGGGGCTAGTTGCCCTCCAATCACTTTCGACTATTAGAAAGTACACTAGCCACTTCAGTTTACAATCGATTGAGCTCTTTTCGAAGTTTTTAAGACAGCAAATGGCCATCTGAAAATTTCTTTCAGACGCATCTCGGGAAAATACGATGTGTGTGTGTGTGGGGGGGGGGGGTTGGTTATGCACCCATTCTCCGATCACTCCGAATCTTGAAAAGGGCACTAAAACTTCTGATTACCAATCCAATGTGCCCCTCCAAAGTTTTTACGATCACTCTTTCTATATATATACCTTATATGCCCCCAGGGTATAACGTACAGCCCTCGCCCTGAGGGCTCTGAGGGTTTGTGATCCTCAAAGACATAATTTTTGGACCTTTCAATGACGTTGAACAAAATAGATGTTTTAAAAGTTTGGTTAGATGTGTTTGAGGAAATGGTGGGCTTGGGAGGGGCGTTAGTTGCCCTCCAATCACTTTTGACTATTAAAAAGGACATTAGCCCTTTCAATTTCCAATCAATTGAGCTGTTTTCGAAGTTTCTACGACAACATATGGCCATCTCAAAATTTCTTTCAGACGTATTTCGGGAAATCTTAAAAAGGGCACTAGAAAGTCTAATTTCCAACCAAATAAGCCCATTCAAGAGTCTTTTAAGATCACCATTTCTATATATGCCTTATATGCCCCAGGCATAAGTTACAGCCCTTGCCGTGAGAGCTGTTGGGGAGTCCTCATCCTCAAAGGACATAATTTCCGGTTCTTTCAATTACGTTGAACAAAATGGCTACCTCAAAATTTTGATTGGATGTGTTTGGGTAAATGGTTGGCGTGGGACGGGGGTTAGTTGCCCTCCAATCACTTCCTACTTTTAAAAAGCGCACTAGCCCTTTCAATTTCCAATCGAATGAACTCTTTTCAACGTTTTCCGGACCTTTCAATTACGTTGAACATGGTTGAATTACGTTGTTTGGTTTTTACTTTGAATGGTTACCTCAAAATTTTGATTGGATGTGTTTAGGAAATGGTGGGCGTGGGGGGGGGGGGAGGTAAATTGTCATCCAATCACTTCTGACTATTAAAAAGGGTACTAGCCCTTTCAGTTTCCAATCGAATGAGCTCTTTTCGAAGTTTCTACGACAATAAATGGTCTTCTCAAAATTTCTATCAGATGCATTTTGGGAAAATACGAGGTGTATGTGTGGGAGGAGTATCCACACTCCGATCACTATGAATTCAGATTGAGCACTAAAGCTTCTGATTACCAATCTAATTAGCCCCTTCGAAATTTATGCGATTACCCTTTCTGTGTAAACCTTACATACCCCCAGGGCATAACTTACAACCCTTGCCCTTAGGGCTTTCGGGGGTGGGGTTGAAATCCCCAAATTCATAATTTGCGGGCCTTTTTACTACGTTGAATAAAATGACTATCTCAAAGTTTTGATTGGATGTGTTTGGGGAAATGGTGGGCGTGGGAGGAGAGTTAGTTGCCCTCTGATCACTTTTGACTATTAAATTGACACTAGCCCTTTCAATTTCCAATTGAATGAGCACTTTTCAAAGTTTCTACGACAACTCCTTTGATACGAAGTGCCCTGGTCTAAACAAAACAAATAATACATTTTGCCCACATGACTCTTTACTTAGACTGCGCTATTAAGCTGCCTATGGTCTTTGACTATTTTTGAAGAAATTGGTATCTCAAAATTTCCGCTGGATGCATTTGGGGAAAAAAGGACATATGGGGGGTGGCTGCTGCCCTCTGATCACTGTGACTCTAAAAAGGGCACTAAAACTCCCGATTTCCAATCCAGTGAACCCCTTCTGAAGTTTATATGACCACCCTTTCCATGAAAACCTTAAATGCCCTCGGAGCATAACTTACAACCCTTGCTCTGAGGGCTCTTGGGGTTTTTCTCATACTCAAAGACAGAATCCTTAAATCTTTCAACTACGCCAAACAAAATGGCTATCTAAAAATTTTAATTGGAATTACTTGGGGAATGATGGGCGTGGGAGATGGGCTGGTTGCCGTCCAATCAGTTTTGACTATTGAAAAGGGGACTAGCCCTTTCATTTTCCAATCGAATGAGCCCTGTTCGAAGTTTCTATGACAACAAATTGCCATCTCAAAATTTCTATCAGATGCATTTCGGGAAAATACGATGTTTGTGGAGGGTGGGTATCTTCCCTCCGGTAAGTTTGACTCTTTCTCTCGATTCTTCTTTTTAAAACAGTAAAAACTTTAGCGTAAAGAGCGGGGCGTTGATGAGGAAGCAGCCTCTTTCATATACGAAGTAATTTCTGTGCGTTTTAAGTTTTAATGTCGCTCCTTACTTTCAGTTAAAAAAACTTGTTTTTTTTATTTAATTTCTGAACGTTTTTGAATCAATGCATGTTTTGATTTTGGCTCTCCGCAGAGGAATAATCAAAACGAAATTTGCATATATTTTTTTTGGCTAAATGGCTTTCTCATAATTTTGATCGAATGATTTTGAGAAAAAAAGAGCGGGGGACGAAGCCTAGTTGCCCCCCGATTTTTTGGTTAATTAAAAAGGCAACTAGAACTTTTTAATTTTTTACGAATCTTTTTATTGGTAAAAGATTTACGTAACTTATAAATTAGCTTACGTAAAGAACTTTTGTATTCTCATGTTTTTATTACATATATGAGGGGATTCGCCCCATCGTCAGTACCTCGCTCTTTACACTAAAGCTTGAATTTTATCCCAATTCATTAAGAATGACCCCCTGAATCACAAAAGCCGTAGAATAAGTAGTTGAAATTACTGAAAATACTTTAGAGTAAAGAGCGAGGTATTAGAAGGAGGTGAGCCCTCATATGGGTAATAATTTCTGTTTGTTTTAAGTTTTATTGCTGTTCCTTACTTCCAGCTGAAAAAGCTTTTTCACTTTTATTTTTTAATTGTTTTTTTTTTAAATAATGCTAGTAAATCCTGCTCTCCCTTCATGGAAATTTTCTTCTCTCATTACAAATACTCGAAGGAAAGTTCCCCCAGCATATCCCCCTCTTCTCAACCCCTCCCCCAAACCAAAAAAATCCTCCTGAAAACGCCTGTATACTTCCCAATAACCATTACTATATGTAAGCACAGGTCAAAGTTTGTAACTTGTTGCCACTCCCACGGGGACTGTGGGGGAGTAAGTCGTCCCCAAAGACATAGTTATCAGGTTTTTCGACTACGCTGAATAAAATGACTATCTCAGAATTTTGATCCGTTGACTTTGGGAAAATAATTAGCGTGGGAGGGGGCCTAGGTGCCCTCCAATTTTTTGGTCACTTAAAAAGGGTACTAGAACTTTTCATTTCCGTTATAATGATCCCTCTTGCAACATTCTAGGACCACTGGGTCGATACGATCACCCCTGGGAAAAAGAAACAACAACCAAACAAATAAACACGCATCCGTGATCTGCCTCTGGCAAAAAATGCAAAATTCCACATTTTTGTAGATAGGAGCTCGAAACTTCTACAGTAGGGTTCTCTGATACGCTGAATCTGATGGTGTGATTTTCGTTAAGATTCTATGACTTTTAGAGGGCGTTTCCCCCTATTTTCTAAAATAACGCAAATTTTCTCAGGCTCGTAACTTTTGATGGGTAAGACTAAACTTGATGAAACTTATATATTTAAAACCAGCATTAAAATGCGATTCTTTTGATGTAACTATTGGTATCAAAATTCCATTTTTTAGAGTTTTGGTTACTATTGAGCCGGGTCGCTCCTTACTACAGTTCGTTACCACGAACTGTTTGAAAATACATTAGTTTTAATACTACCCATCAAAAGCTGCAAGCCTGAAAAAACTTGCCTGATTTTCGAAAAAGGATGAAAACACCCCAAAATGTAAACTTATCGAAACGAAAATCCCACCATAAAATTCCACATTTTTTAATTAGCTGCAAAAATGTGGATTTTTTTTTTATTTTTTGCCAGAAAAAAAGACTACGGATGTGTGTTTATTTCTTGTTATCTGTTTTCTTTTTCCAGGGGTGCATATATCGAACCAATGGTCTTAATACATCGAGAGAAGTCTCGTTTGAACGAAAACCAAAAGTTCTAGTGCCCTTCCTGATTGACTAAAAAGATCGGAGGGCAACTAGCCCCCTCGCCAAGCCTTCCCCCCCAAAGAAATCTGATAAAGATTTTGACATAGCTGTTTTAATCAGTATTGTTGAAAGGTAACTATGCCTCTGGGGGAAGGGGATCGAGGCATAGCTATTAGACCTTTAAAAGGAAGGGGGGCTGGGTACCCTCCAATCTCTCTCCAACATGCGTTGGGAATTTCAACATAATAACTTCGGTCGTTCCTCATATATTTGATATTCCCTTTTGACAGCCAGCAAGCATATGCTGTGTTTTGATTGTGTTTGACATCCCTGTCAATATTACCTTGATGCCCTAAACCTTTTTGGATACCCAGAATAAAACATGCCCTCTTTCTCCAATAAAAAAAACAACTTTATACTCTATACTAACAATTGGCTACTCGCATAACTTACAACCCTCTTCCCGGGGGATATGGGGGTATTATTACCCCGCTAAGACATATTTATTTTATCTTTAGACCATTTTAAATAAAATAACTATCTCAAAATTTTGGTAGGATATATTGGGGAAAGGGTGTAGAAGGGTTCTGTTTGCCTTCTGGTCACTTTTGACTCTTAAAAAGTTTTTTTTCTCTCAATTTATTAAAATGCAAATACAGGATTTTATTATTATGGTGTCTGGCTGTATGTTCATGATCCTCAGTATTTTATCCATAGCTTCCATTTCATATAGCCTTAATTCGTACTTTTGTAGCGTCTCTACCCCCTTAGTTCCTCTTTTTCTTCCAAGATCCATGAATCAAAACTTCTTATTTAAAACTCTTTTCTCTTCTACCAGGCTTAAGGCTTTTTCACTAATTTTCGTTGCTAGTTTTCTAACTTTTAACCTTCAGGCTTCTTCTGTAATGTTACACACATTTTTTTTAAGTAAGTCCGTCCATCTTCTACATTCTTATCCTGGAATCCGTCTACCAGTAGTAATAGTTACCAGTAAACAGTTAGCCCCTGCTAAATTTCAGCTTTAAATTAACCCTGGATTCTATCCGAGTATGATCTACACTTTTAATGAAAATGAAACACATATAGCATATAGTATCCTATATCGATCCTGCCAGTCTTTGATTTAGAATAACATAATCAATAAGGCTAGTCGTCTTACCACCATGCAATTAATATGTTAGGTGATAGGCCATTCCATGACCATATTCTGTATCAATCATAACCAGGCTTTTGTACCTATAACATTGTACCAGTCAATTACACGTGATATTTTCCTTTTTCTCCACGAGATTGACCTAAGCTAGGATATTATTTATACCTACAAATTTACAGTGGTAGATATAATGATAATTCTATTCTTTTTCCCTCATACAGAATGTTTCAGATGTCCTTGCTTTAGTATTTCTTTCAGAAGATTGCACGATGGCAATTGGACCCCTCGGTGGGAATGTCTAAGTAGATACTTCAGATATTTGCAGGTAACAAAGAATAGTTTTTGACTATGTGCCTCCTTAGATTTGGCTATTAAAGTCTTATAGGAAAAATATCATTTTTCTACTCGATATCTTCTCTATGTGTTCTTGTTGCTATACATAAAGTTTGCCGGGGTTAGTGCTTTTTCTGTCAGTCAGTTCTACAGGGTCACTATGACCGATACCTTACGCATTTTAGTCCTAATATGTACAACTACTATTCTTGTAATGACTCCTTCTCAAGTTTACTCAAAGCTGTCAAGCCAACTTGTAAACTGACTGCAGAAGTCTCTGGGGGACCTCCAGTTCAATGGATTGTGGTTTTTAGTTCTTGGCAAGACACTTCTATCAAGAAGCTGCATCCTTCACAAGCGATCTCAGGCCTATTACTACGACTTGTTTTGTAAATTCGAGCCTATAAATATTTTGTGACGGTAGGAGAGAGCCTGTAGTGTAAAAACACAGTAATGAAAAGGTTAAATTGCTTTAAAAAAGGACCCAACTAGAGGACCTTCCAATGGATCAAGATCCAGTGCCATGCCGTGTCGTTTACTAGCCTGTATTTTCCTCTAGGGTGCTGCTCCTCAAGATTTCCATGCAACACTGATCGCAGTCATGGTTCTAGTGAGGCTAATTTGTGAAAGCCCATCCCAACGTCCCTCTGAGGTCGTGCCTGTAGGGTTTCCCTCCCGAGAATAGAAAGGTAGAACTTGAACATATGGTGGAATCGCACACCAGAATAGCCCTAGTCATTTATATCCAGCTTAACCTCATTAGGGTATTGTTGTTGTGGAACAAAGGAAGAAGATGTCAAATATTATGGTTTTATTTTCGGTAGAGTTTTATTACTTTTAAAAAAAAGGTGCAGTCCAGGGATAGTTCTGTTCCTGAGATAGTTCTGTTCCTAAATCTGGACATAATAAAACCCGCTATTTTAATAAAAGTGAAATAAATAGAAGGAAAATAATAAAACAAGGACAAGAAACAAATAGAAAAATAAAGCTAGCACGCAAAGACAATGGTACTGAAAAAAAAAAGATGGACTGAAATTTGGTGCTGCATCGGTTAATAGTTTAGAGGTTAAGATACAAAATGATTCAGTAATATTTGTCGCTGAAATAAACCGATTACTACGACCGAAAGATTGGGAAAAAAATTAGATACTGATAATAGTCAGTCTTTATCTATTCTGAACCACTATTGCTAAATATACAACTGACACTAGCATTAAAGAACAAGAGCTAAGAGCTCATATGGCACTTGTGACGGGGCAAGAAGAGCTAAGATCCAAGAGCTCATATGGTATGAGCTCTAACAAAATTCTAAGAATCAATAGATTGATGTCAAAGGAAAATCAGATTATTTACTCCCGGTCGGGATTTAAAATAAGAGCTCTGAGTCACGATGTCCTCCTAAATATCAAAATTCATTAAGATCCGATCACCCACTCGTAAGTTATAAATACCTAATTTTTTCGAATTTTTTCTCTCCCTTTAGCCCCCCAGATAGTCGAATCTGGGAAAACGACTTTATCAAGTCAAATTGTGCAGCTCCCTGACACGCCTACCAATTTTCATCGTCCTAGCACGTCCAGAAGCACCAAACTCGCCAAATCACTGAACCCCTCCCCCCAACTCCCCCAAAGAGAGTGAATCCAGTACGGTTACGTCAATCACGTATCCACGACATTTGCTTATTCTATCCACCAAGCTTCATCCCGCATCCTCCACTCTAAGCGTTTTCCAAGATTTCCGATTTCCCCCTCCAACTCCCCCATTGTCAACAGATCTGGTCGGGATTTGAAACAAGAGCTCCGAGACATGAAATCCTTCTAAATATCAAATTTCATTTAAGATCCGGTCACCCGTTTTTAAGTGGAAAATACCTCATTTTTTTTTAGATTTTCCAAATTAACACTCCCTAGCTCCTCCAAAGAGAACGGGGCCGTTCCAATTATGTCCATCACGTATCTAGAACTTGTGCTTATTCTTCCCATCAAATTTCACTCCGATCTCTCCACTCTAAGCGTTTTCCAAGATTTATGTTTCCCTCCTCCAACCCCCTATGTCCCCGGATCCAATTCGAGTCGAAAATGGAGCATCTGAGACATAATATCCTTCTGTATATCAAGTTTAATTAAGATTCGATCACCTATTCGTAAGATAAAAATACCCCAATTTTCACGTTTCCCAAGAATTCCGGTTTCCCCCTCCAACTCCCCCCAATGTCACAGGATCTGGTCGGAATTTTAAAGTACGAGCTTTAAAGCACAAGATCCTTCTAAATATCAAATTTCATTAAGATCTGGTCACCCGTTCGTAAGTTAAGAATACCTTATTTTCCGGATTATCCCCCCCCCAACTCCACCAAAGAGAGCGGATCCGGTCTGGTTATGTCAGTCACGTATCTTAGACTTGTTTTTATTCTTCCCATCCAGTTTCATCCTGATCTCTCTGCTTTAAGTATTTTCTAAGATTTCCGGCCCCCCCCGCCCAACTGCCCGCCTCCCCAATGACGCTGGATCCGGTTGAGATTATAAATAAGAGATCTGAGTTACGAGGTCCTTCTAAATATGAAGTTTCATGAAGATACGATCACTCCTTCGTAAGTTAAAAATACGTCATTTTTTCTAATTTTTCAAAATTGACCCCCCCCCCACCAATAGAGCGGATCTGTTCCAATTATGTCAATCACGTATCTAAGACTTCTGCTTATTTTTCCCACCAAGTTTCATCCCGATCCTTCCACTCTAAGCGTTTTCCATGATTTTAGGCTCCCCCCCAATGTCACCAGATCCGGTCGATATTTAAAATAAAAGCTTTGAGACAATAAAAGCATTAAAAGCGTTCGTAAGTTGAAAATACCTCATTTTTTCTAATTGTTCAGAACTAACCCCCCCCCCCAACTATCCCAAAGAGAGCGGATCCATCCCGGTTATGTCAATCATGTATCTAGGACTTGTGCTTATTTTTTCCCACCAATTTTCATTCCGATCCCTCCACTCTTAAGTGTTTTCCAAGATTTTAGCTTTCCCCATCCGAACCCCCCAATGTCACCAGATCCGGCCGGGAGTTAAAATAAGAGCTCTGAGACACAATATCCTTCCAAACATCAAATTTCATTAAGATCTAATCAACCGTTCGTAAGTTAATATAATAATAAAAGTATAATACTATTATACGTAAGTATACGTAAGTATAATAAAAATACTTCATTTTTTTCTATTTTTTCAGAATTAACCGGCCCCCAACTCCCCCCAGATGGTCAAATTGGGGAAATGACTATTTTTAATTTAATCTGGTCCGGTTCCTGATACGCCTGCCAAATTTCACCGTCCTAGCTTACCTGGAAGTGCCTAAAGTGGCAAAACCGGGACTGACTGACAGACAGACAGACCGACAGAATTTGCGATTGATGTAAGTCATTTGGTTAATACCAAGTGCCATAAAAACAAAAACAAATCCAATAAAACAGGTAATGGTTGGAAAAACCGTAATAAAGAATCGATGAAATATGTCCTCAGTAAAGGCTGTAATCACCAACACTTTTCGCATTTCTAAGTTTAAATAGTATGTTAACGTCTCTAAAAACCGGAGATTTGAAAGAGCCAAGTGATTTGCTAACGCTGATGCCAAGCTACGGAAAAGAATCAACTTCTCGAATACGAGGACGGTTACAATCCATCTTGGCCTGATCACACGTTGGAATTAAGCACAAGATAATCATTGTCATCTTCACAATTGACGGCAAAACTTTTCAACCTAGTTCAACCAACGCCGTGAGCTTGTAATTAACGTTGACACAGACGTAGGAAGTTAAGATTTTAGTCAAGGCACAAGAGCTATTGTATTTATGTTTGGAAAATTCAACCCCGAAAACTGAATAGCACGTAAAAGATACATGGAAGTCACGCTTAGGTTTCTCATATATATTGGATACTTGGGCAGCCGATATACTTACCCAGGAGTTGGCTTTATTTCTTCACAACTTTTGGCTTGGGATTGACATTTCCAAAACGACCTCGAGTGTTTTTTCAACTCGAATCACAGGCATAGCTTTAGTTTTGTAAATTAGCGGGTAAAGAGATCCTGAATTGCTACAAATTATGCTCTTCCTCCTTTTTTATTCGAGCCTGATGTACTCCAAGGGAGAAGAGACAAAGGGACAAGCCTGTGCTGGTTGATGGCATCTGGAGGTTTGTCGAAGACGTGCTGCCAACCAAGGTCAAGTTCAACGTCCATTGCAGAAATTTACATCATGTTATTGGCGGCGAAGCACTCTTGCACTGTGGTCCTTGCAAGAAGGGAACAAAGCATGAAGATATATGGCTGAATTAGGTGTGTTCAGCTATATTATCATAAAATTTCCATAGTACATGACGGATGAAGCATGGAACCAAGCATAAGAGCAGTGATCTACTGTCGCACTAAGGGGGAAGAACTTAAGCTCAAGTAAATTTGACCTGACAAAGGGTACTTAAAAAGGAGAAATAAGTCTTCTTTGGGAACAGAATAAACCAACAGGCTATCATTAAAATGGAGAACACCTTAGCAACGAAGTTACACATTCGAGTCGAGATGCTAATTTGCTCATCGTCAGAGCTGAAGTAAAGATTTTAGAATCTCAGCCATCTGTAGTAATTGGAAAAGCCACTGATTTTTTGCTACTTCTTTTTCACCACACCCAAAACGAAGAACATTCAGCGTACTTCCACTTTCAACAAAAAGAAAACTAATCGTATGGAATATAAACATGACAAAGATAGTACTTGATGATGTTTTTTTACATTAATATCTTACTTGTTCATGGTTTTTTAGGCTACGATATACCGCCCAGACAGCCTTTTAAGTTACTCACCGTCAATAATCACCAGACGGACGGCAAGTTTGTCAAGCTTGCTCAGGTTTTCCTAGATTTGGCCTCTAAAAAAACTCAAGTAAACGGGTGCTTGACTCTGAATCTTTATCCCCCCCCCTGGGGGGATAAAGAAAAAAATTTTGGCCCAAAATTTTTTTTTGTTGCGTAATATTTTTCTTGGACTAGGGACTTATGGCCGTAACTTTCAAACTGTTCAAGTTCAAACAACAAGTTTTCGGTCCATTTCAGGGCACCCTTCTACCTCTGAGCAAAAATGTTAGGTCCCCTTAGTGTCGAGCAATGATCCTTGAACGTTTCAAGTCCATCAGAAATAAAAGTTTTTTGGCCCCTTTTTGAGACCCTTTTTTGGGGGGAGGATGTATAGGGAGTACCCCCATCTAAAGTTTTGCCTGTGCGGTAGGGTCCAATCGGCCCAAAGACTTATGGCTTTAACTTGCAATCTGTTGAGGAAAAAAAGTTTGTTGGCCCTTTTTGGCCCGAGTTTTCAGGCAAACCAGTATTTTATGAATCAAGCTCTTTTTTTTTGGGGGGGGGGGGTATTTGGGGTCCCCTTTCAAAATATGTGACATATCTGAAAGGATTTTCAGATATAAGTTTCAAGACAATCAAAAAAAATGTTTTTTAAATTAATAGGATTTTCTTTTGAATTATTATTAATAGAATTTTCTGATTGACTGAAAAGTTCTGTAAAAAATTGCTGTAAGTGCTTCAAATTAGCGCTAATTGAGTCTCAGTATAAGTAAAATCTCATTGTAAATGGGTGTTTATTTATGATTTTATTTGGGACTGTTGCTGTAGAACTGTAGTTGAACAGTCCTACCTACAACTTAATTTAACCAATTAAATAATATAATTTAATCAGATTAATTTTTAGTAATCAAACCTTGATATTTCCCTGTTTTACAAAAATGACAGGAATACGTTTGAACATAGTTGTCTTACTAAAAATTTTCGGTGATCTTAACCATTGCAACCCTATATATATTTTCATGAAATCGTATTCCTGCCCTTTTTCTGTAAACTTTGACCTGCATGTGCCAGGTGCGATAAATGTAAGTCTCTGACTTGTTTGTCAGTAAGTATGATTAATCTTTAGTACATTGCGCCTTGTATTCATAATTAAGTCACAGTAAAAATGCCGAAAAAATTGTGGTGTCTTTAAGAACTTGTATCTCCAGTTTTTCCTCTCTGCCAAGGACTTGATTGCTGCTTGGTGAGATTGCGTTATTCATCGACACCTTCTCTCAGTTGGATTCTGGTTTTTGGATTACTTTTAATATAATATTTGTGCTATTTTATTTTGAAAGGTAAGCTTGGATGCTGTTATTCTGGTAGTGACCAAATCTCTATCGCAACTAGAACAAAGAAATGCATCTGACAGTTCTTTCAAAAATGAGTTGAAGTTCTCTTGTGGGTCTTATTTACTGATGGCCTTCGCGTAGGCGATTCGGTTCATTAAAGGCTGGAAGGATCGCCATTGATCCCTAATGTAGTAATAGTGTCAGAATGTCTAAAGCCAAAGGGCGTGGTTCATTTATTCGTAATTTTGCAAGAGAACGAAAATGAGGTCTTTCAAGTTTTTTTTACGAAAAAAACTGAAACGGCTACTTAACTGTTCGAAAAAAGACTCACTTTCTGCATGGATTAATAGCTACGGACCAAGGTAAATAAAAATAATAAACCAAGCATTCTGGGCATGTACCCCGATCTCCTGATAATCCTGAATAGGTCTTCAATTTGAGAACATGTAGTATCCCTCGGCTGTGATAATTAAATGTGCGATATACACCATTTTTGTAACTTTTCAGGAGAGCCAAAAACCAGAAAAAAGCTTGTCCACTGTGGTCGCTCTGAAGCATGAGGTTAATGAAGATAAAGGGATTGTATTCTGAACCAACTTTTTATGCTCTTTTTAGTAATATAGGCCAAAATTCAAGTAATCCGCAGGATTCAAAATTATTCTTTTTTATGGCGTATGTATCCTCTCTCCTGTAGATAAGATAATCCTTTTCTGTCAAAAGTATTCTGAGCGAATCCAAAATTAATCCTTTTTTGACATCTGTCTCCTTTTTCCTTCACAAAAAAGGAGAAAAATGCGAAGTCCCCATGTTATACCTCCATAAGATAATCCTCTTCTGTCAAGACTGGCTTATTTCTCTTTTTTATCTTCAGAGCTTAAGATACGGCAATTCTGACTACGTCATTCGATTCCTCTTGCTGAGTTTACCAGCGACACGCACATACCTCATTTTCGATCAAACTGACATATCATGTTGCACAAATGATATGTTGCATTTTTTAACTATCACAGCCCATTTTTCCAACCTTCTTTAGTATCTTTACAATGACCATTTTCCTATTTTAGTAGGAATAGCACAGAGGAATACAAAAAGGGCTATGGGACCGAAAAGTGCTTTATGGGAATGTGGAATGAAACACGACGGTGATCGCTTTGGAATGGTCAAGTTTCCGCGGTTTAATTTCTTGGCTGCTACCAACTAGCTAGTAGCACACCTTCATAGGTGCATAAATCACAGATTGGGAACCATCACTGTAGTGACGCATTTTGTTTTCAAAAAAGACTGAGATATATCCTTCGGTTTTTGGTGCAATTAAATAAAATATGAATGCCATGCAACAATTACACTGAAAATTATGTTCTCAATAATTGAAGTCGAGTTACAATTTATATTACTTTTCTATAATTAGTTTTACTCTGAGGAATTTAAAGCTAAATATGAGTTACGATAACTTCCGTTTTTGGGAATTATCTCCTTATTAACGAAATTTTATCAGGGGCGTAATTTGACATTGAAAATTTTAAACCTAATGAATTTTAAAAGTTTTGTGTTAAAGAAACCTGAATATTTTTATGTTGATCCTGACATCAACACTCCTTTTTTAAAGTTTTGATTTCTACTTGCACGAGTCGCTCCTTACTTACAGTTCACTATCACGACCTGTTTGACAGTTTGTAACCACGAGCTGTTTGATAAGTAAAGTTACATTTCGTAAAATTTGTCCAAATTCTTTTGTTAGTAAAATAGGAAAATAAGAGTGACTTAAGCTATCATTTTTTTTTCTAAACCCTTTTCCTTCCTCTGTTATTCATCTGTTTTTATTTGTGGTTAAATTTTGCAAATTTGTGGTTGTAGGGTGATAAATTTGTTTTTGCTCGATAAGAATAAAAAACGGGAAAATCGCCTAAAACGCAGTCAGTATGCATTGTGCAGTATATATGATCATTAATCATTCAATTTATTTCATTATTGCATAAGTAATAAGGTACATTTTGGTTTTTACCTGTTCAAAGTCAAAACACATTTACAATAAGCAATTACAGTTTGAAGCTCATTAGAAATGTGATTAACGTCATTAGAACGTCATTAGAAATGTCCGTTTTGTCAGAGAAGCCGTCCGTAAAATACTCGTTGAAATGGGACAGTTGTCCCTCCAAAATTGAATAAGAAGTTCTCTTCAGTTTTTCCCCTCCCCAAGAAAATTCTTGAATTTCCCTCATCTACCCAAACGAGAGATATGATTTGTATTTTATTCAAAACAAATTGAAAAGAGGTACAGGCATGTAACAGTTTGTCACTAGTAAATGGTCGCTACACTTAGGTTAATCAGGTATGATAAGTTTATGTTATAACTGAAAAATTCACTTAATGCATTTTGGATTTTTTTTTCAAGACTTTCAGCTAGATTTTAAATTTATTTATATACAAGGTTGTGACTTCATTTATAGTGTTCTTAGCCTTTGTTCTTCCGTATGAAGAAAGTAAAATTCAAATTGGGATAAGTCCTTTTATTAGACAGAGATCTTCATGAGCAGAAAAACTGAAGTATCATAGTTAATACAATTTATACAGAATAAAGTAATTATTTCCGGGTCACAGATAGTTTCCGGTTCATTGGCTGAGAGGGTTCGTTCGAAGTCTTGAGTTTCAATATCCAGAATATCAGAAATATCTAGAACTTTTTGTGTCTATTTTTCGCTGTCCAATAAAAGGACTTATTCCTATTTGAAATTGTATTTATGCGTCATAGACATACATTTGATCTTCTAAAAGAATGCCTGTTTTCTTCCGTACAGTTATTACAAATTTATTTTTACTACTAAATAAAAAAAAAACGTTTTTTACATGGAAGTAAAGGGCAGTGTTAGGACTTGACACAAATAGAAAATTTTCTCAATAGAACGGAATTTCCTCCTCATGTTTATTCTCTTAAAAATATAAGGTTTTCAGTTTAAATTTTGATTGGTGTTACAGAGATTTATTTTACAGCATTTTTATTTTTTGCTTTTGTTCTTACGTACCTTTTTTAATAGTGTTAAAATAGAAAAAATGATTTACATGAAAGTAAAGAGCAACGTTAAAATTTGAAATGATGAGGAATTACCCTAAACATGATAGGGCAGCCTCCCCCTTCCTCTTACGCCCTTCGATAAATTCTTGCTTTTCAATGAAATTAATGTGCATTATCAAATGTATGTTGTTTTTTTTTTTTATCGCCATGCTTGAAAATGACTCTGTTTGTTAAGGTGACTTCTTTGAAAATACAGGGTTTTTAGTTCAGCTAAATTTTCAGTTCGAATTTTGTGACAGACAATAGATAAATAAAAAACTACAAATCAATTGCATGTTATACTTGCTATTTTCTAATAAATCTTTAGTGAATACCAGTTAAAGTATAGCATAAAGAGTGGAACTGGGAGAATCGGTAGCTCCTCCCCCCATGGATTTAGAGCAATTTTTGTTCGTTCTAAGTTTTAACATTGTTTTTTGGTTTCTTATGGGAAAATTCTTTTTTTATTTAAGTCCCGTCCGTTTTTAAACTGTTTATAATGAGTTAACCATAGACTCCACAGCAATTTACTTATAAAGGAAACGTACCACCACAGCAGATCGGTATTGTGTGCCCATGAATTTCTACATGTTTTCATAAGGCTTTCCAACATCTTAAACGTAGCTACTCTCTCTTTTTTTTCTTATGAAATTCATTTGGCATAATCACGACCAATATTATTCCATGGGATATAAAATGGTAGGAAACATTATTTTATTGAAAGGGGGGCAGCTTGCCTCTTTTTTGTTGTGATTTCTGATCATTATAGTTTTGTATTTATTAATAATTTGAGTTCATACTCATTTTAGATTCAACTTCCTCGTTTGAAATGATTTGTGTTCCAGGTTTATTATTTTCGAGGGGTATCGAGTAATGACAGCTTCAGTATTATAATACTTTTCTTTAAAAAATTTTCACGTGAAATTTGAATGTTCAATCGAAATTTCCATCCACTTGTTGTTTTTATACATCTTTGAATTAGCCTCTTGTAAAATTTTGTTGTTTCAGGTCTTTAAAAATTGAATATTAAATTTGCAGGTGATAAAAATATTTGTAAATTAATGAACAAAAAAAAAATCATAACCGTTAAAATAGGTGATGTAAGAGAACAAATAACTATGTTAGAAAACATAATTATAACTTTATGTTCCTGTGTTGAGGATTCACGAGTTCTTAGACCAAAAGAGTATGGAAAAAAGAAAAAGGAAAAAAGAAAAAGAGTTTGGTCCTGGACCAAAGAGTATGGAAAACTTATAAGAGTGGAATCTGGCATTGGTGTAAGGAAAAAAAATCGCCTACGCCATCTAACGTTTGGTGTTTTTTTTTTTTTTTTAGAGTGATAATAATGCAAACTTAGTCTAATTATTGTAGTTGATGAAATTAGTATAGTAAAAGTTTCTGATTTCAGTACACCGGTTTCCACAAGTTATCCATGCCTTTTGTACTGGACTACGGAAATTACGTAATTAATTTGGTTAATATCAAATGCTATTTGTGGATTTGTGGATTACCAATATCAATTCCGAATATCAACTCTGAATTTTACACAGAAACTATGAACACGAACCCTGGACATGAACTTGAAATCTGAACACGAACTAACTTAAAAAATATATGAACACATAAAAGTAAGATTGTCTCTGACGTGGGCCACCGTAGACGTGGGAGAATCAAATGTATGAAAAGTCAAAATCGAAATTGCTCTGCGCATAAATAATATCTCAATGGCGAGAGTCAGCCTGATAAAAATAGAATTTGAAACTAATTTCTTCCCTGTTGCGAAATTACATTGAAAACAGGCTACCTTCTCCGAGCTTTTAGCTTGTGACTTAAAATTAAAACGGACACATCCGATAAAAAAGGGACACGGGCCCTAACATCCATAAATTCCTAAATAGTAACTTTGGTGAAAAGCAAACCCTATCTGTGAAATTTTTACTTTTTATGTCTTGACTTTGAACATCTATACATCAATAATAGCCTCAGATCTATAATTAACAAGGTTGGCACGCTTTAGATACCATTTCAGGAATGTGTCTGTAGTGAGTCTGTTTTTTATGGAATATCTCCATAATTTTAGACTTTGCTCCTGTAATTAAAATTATATTGTCTCACTCGAGGCACTTTTTTCTGCTTGTGGCTGTTCGGACAAAAATTGATATCTTGAAATTTTGAACCGTCCCACGTGGGCCATAGGGACACATTTAGAGTTGAGGAGATGGCAGGATCCCCTCGATCAGCTTCATCCTTCAAAACTGGATCTCCGATTTTTCCATATATTTACCCCTTTCCCTATTTTCTGCGACAATGATTCCTATTTGAAAAAACAATTACTTAAGACTGGTCGCTTTTTACTAAGGTAAGCTTATTCCATTTAATACTATTCAAGGTTTCCATTTCAAGGCTTTTGTCAAATTGTATATTTTGCAGATTGTTTGAAACAATTTTCTTCACTCAACATTTATTGTTCACAGATAAAAAAAAATCGTTAATCGTCAATGCTAACAATGGTCAGCAGCATTTGGTACGGTAGAAACACGCCTTAAGTGACATCATTAAATTGACCCGAATCCCAAAATTCAGGATTTTCCTGTTTAAGCCTGGTTGGCTGAACAAGAAACATAGTCCCTGAAGTCTATCTCACAAACAAAATGAATATTGATAACATCGACTTAGCAACTCGCTATTATAAGGCTTAACCGCAAACTAAATCAGTTAATGCATATTCGTAGTCGTTTTAAAGTGCAGTACTAAACTTTTCTTATATGCTTTTTTTTTCATTTCGTCCTTGTGCGATTACACCGTGTCTGTTTATATCCTGCTAGAAAATCAAAATGTGTACGCGTACCTAGGCAAAGCAAAATAGGAGGAACAAATGTCTCAAGATCCATACTAGATTCCCCTAAACCCCTCTACGAGTTTTTTGTTGAAATGAATGCCAAATCATGCAAAAATCATTTACAGACTTATACTATATATATATATATATATATATATATATATATATATATATATATATATATATATATATATATATATATATATATATATATATATGTAGAAAATCCTCGGGTTGTCAGCTGGTTAAAATACGAAGCTTTAGTAAATGTTTGTTATTCCGCTAAGCTTTGGCTTTCATTTTGGAATGATTTTGATCGCCCACGAGAGGTCTCTGTCAACGAGCTGAGTTTCCGTACTAAACGGAAACTCAATAAGGAACTGAAAAACCGTAAGCTATTACTGATTCAGAAAACTGTGATTCGTACTGCTAAAGACCCTTCCTAACTCCCAAAGAATAACAAGCGAGTCAAACCCCGAGTATTAGTGTATCTGAAAAAAAAAATGTGTTCAGTGTTTTTGAGAGTGAGTTCAGTGCAGACAGAAAGGTTTTCGAAAAACAGCAGATTTTGCTCTTTCAAAGGAGACGAAATCTTACCTGTTTGTGTTTCCTAGTGTTTTCCACACTCTTATTCCAAAATCAATGAACAAATCTTCCTCTGGTGTTGACTCTATTTCAGTAGGGCACCTATAACTTGCAGGTCTTTTAATCGAGCAACATCGAGCTCTTGTGTTTCAGATTATCCTGGTCCGTGGTATGATCTCTATATTTGAATGAATGAGCTTTATTTCCTAGTAAAAAGACATAATGTCACTAGCGGAGTAATAAATGGAAAGGGAACAAAAAAGTATCAAATAAAAAACTCACAAATATATACAAGCAAAACAACAAATGGGCACTAATACCGCAAAGCATCACACAGTTCATTTCCCGTTAAACTCTTTTAAGACTTCTCTAGCCTTTTCTGAACAGCTACGTATGGGTCCGGTATGTAATATCGGTTGCTAATCGCTGCTTTACGCTTCCAAGGAACTACACGTAAGAGAAATTTACAAAACGGTAGCAGCAAGAACTTACCGTACTTTTATTCTTCTCAGATTAGAGAACCCAAAAAGGAGAAAACGCCAACAAATGTGGTGTAACCATCTCCGCAATTTGTGTCGGTCAAATACCTGCTTAAAAAGGGCAAAAAAGACGCTTACAAGTGCACTTCTTATCGCTCCTTTACCTTCTCATGTGCTATGTTTAAGGTCTTTGAGTCATGAAAATTCAGAAAACTCTTCTACCCCTCCTAGCCAGTTCGGGGCGTAACACGAGGCGTAGTTAGAAAGAATGCTCTCTCTTGACTTATAATGTGCTAAAGGACATTAAAAAACGAGGCAAATTTTTGATTTATATGCACTTAATGTCATAAGCAGCTTTTTACTCATCTATATTCGTGCAGGTTGTGCTTAAGGCTCATACAAAATGTGTGAATGCTGCGGTAATTGTTTTTCTAAGAAATATATTGAGAAATCTTACAACTAAAATTAAAGATGGCCGGCTATTTCAAATCCTGAAAGATATGTTCCAAGGAGCTTTGACTTCTCTAATTTTGATCAATAACTATGTTGGTGGTGTTCAGGGTAAGTTAACTGCACATTAATCTTCAATGGAGTTGATCTTTCGTTAGTTACGATTGTGGCTTATTTACTGAAGTTTTCTTGCACTTTCCAAGGATGCCCTTTGTGTCTGAATGTCAACAGGAACAGGAAGAGCATGTCGATTTGAATTTTAGCATTAATAAGACGTTTGTTCTACCGTTGAACTATAGTGGAAAGGCATGTTAAATAATTCTATCTGGCACTGAAGTTCCTTTTGTTAGCAGTCTTATTTACCTGGGTATGCCTATTGAAACGACTCTGAAAGAAAATGCAAACCTGGCACTGGAAAATTATCTTCGTTCTAAGATCCAGGCTGCGTGTGTATCCAGAGCTTCAAACGTTTCGTATCTTAGTAGAAGACAACGATGTCTTTTATATAATAGCCTAAATGTTCCTAGCCTACTCGTTCTTGCTCTTGTCCGGTCTAATTTAGTTACGATAAGAAGAAGCAAGTTTGCTGCCTTTTTTTTAAATTTGCAAAGTATTTGATGGAACTCCCAACATGGACAAGTAACAGAAGACGTAAGGAAGAAAGAAGCTGTATATGCCGAAGATGAAAAGACCGTAAGGGTTAAAAGTGCAATATCCAGTAGTACGTTTCCTTCTTTGATAATCTCCATTCATATAATCCCCCTTCTTTCTTTTTTTTCTTTTTTTTGTAACTTTACATCAGAATCTACGATAGTAAAAATGAAAATGAGACTTGAATTCCACCTATTTTCATTCGAAGAATACAAAAAAGGAAATGGAGATAGAAAACAATGAGTATTAAAAAAATAAACTAATCTATAGTCTATAGCAATTGAGCAGGCACACATACGCCTTATCCCACTCTTTTGCAAGAGAAGTCAATTGAGACTCTAAATGAAAAAATCGATTGTTGCGTTAGTACTATAGAATTACCCTTCCTTCTCTCTCTCTCTCTCTCTCTCTCTCTCTCTCTCTCTCTCTCTCTCTCTCTCTCTCTCTCTCTCTCTCTCTCTCTCTCTCTCTCTCTCTCTCTCACTTTTCGAATAAATTAAAAAAGACTGTAAGAAATACGTGAATCATATTTAAAAAATTAGACAGGGAATGAAGCCTCTTCTTCACTTGCGTACCTTAAAGATGATTGACATTCAACTTTTCGAGTTATTACGCCATGCTGCTCTGCAAAAATAATTTTTTCATCTTATTTGTTATGTAGGTACTTGTCTTAATATCTGAAGAGACTACCAGTTGATGATAAATGTACAACCAGTTATTGATTCTACTTTGTCATCTCGCACTGGGCTCAATCGCCATACAAGAACGACAAAAACGACAAGAGGATGGAGGCTTCTGGTGGTTAAGCAGTAGCAGCTTTGCAACAAAGGAGCCAGAAAAAGAAAAGTCAAAGAATCGAGGTAACTATTTACTTTTGTGGCTCATGGATACTTTATGTATGGCTTATGGCTCATTGTGGTTTTTTGTGGCTTATGGATTTATGAAATTAGAAAACCAGAATGGCATTGAAATTTAAAACAAATAGAAATTACTTTGTGTTTGAGGGGGCTGCCCCCTTCTCGACCTACGCTGTATGTGCTGAAATATTATTAAGGCTTCACTGAAAACTCTTTGAGTGCAATAAATATAGCCAGTTGACAGTTGCAAGTGTTTTACTTAACCTGCCTTTTATAGCACATGAACTGGAAATTTAATTGTAGAAAGTAAATGCGCATCAATAAGCCCTTCAAATTCTGAAGGCATTATGGAAAAAAAATCTCCCGTTTCCGTTGCCCCTGAGTTAAAATTGAGCGTAAAGAGTGATAGCTCGAGGAGGGTGATCCCCCCCTCAAATATGGAATAATTTCGTTTTAGGGTTCAGTTTCATCCTCACAAACTGTTAACAAAATTTGCACTTAATTTACGTATTTTAGCCTCCAATTTCAGTCGTTAGTTACGCAAATAGATTCAGTAGCCTCCAAGTACACTGCATATGTAACAATCGAAGATACCCTTTTTTTATTAGTCAGCACTTCTATAAACAACGCCCTGTCACAGTGTAAACGTGGAAACAGCTAGCTACAGAAATTTGATATTATTTGTTGATACTCTCAAAAAGATATGCATTATATATATATATATATATATATATATATATATATATATATATATATATATATATATATATATATATATATATATATATATATATATATATATATCATGAAAAGAGAAATCACCAATGCAACAGCACAAACTCATAAAAAAAAAGACAGAAGGAGAAAAGGAAGACTGTTTTCCTAAATTAGTGATTAATATAGACCAGCACTTGAATGAGGCCTTAATCCTACTCATCCATACAATCACATAGGTCAAACAGCATAGCCAAACACAATCAACCATAAAGAATAATCCATGGACAGGCAGTCATGTCGTCAATAAGTATAAGTCGTCATTTACCAAACAATAGAAAAAATAATAAAGACAAATAATTCAGAGGCAACAACCCAACACAAGGGCTCATCAGGAGAATACACTGGCCTATAGGGTTTCGCCACTTTAAATTCTCTACCCAGCCAAGTGTTGTGGCTACCACAGAATATCCATGGCATCCCCGTGTCAGGTATCACCCCCAAAATACATGCCTATGAAAAAAAAACAGCAAATGTAAAACAGCCAAGTAACACCAAAACAAGCTTATCCTGTTAATATATCCCTCTTTTTAGCAACAATAGGTAAACTAAATATGATAAAATTTACCAAATCACAAATATTAACACATTGCAAAAAAAAAAAAAAAAAAAAATTAATGAACTAAACAATTATAGAATTCATCTTTACCATGTGGTTATTTAAAAAAAAAAAAATCCGTTCTATTAGAAACACAATTCAAAATAAATGGCGCTGCATCATCATTTGTCGAACCACCGAAATTGGTTAAAAATTTCTTTAAGTATTTCCAGATAATTCTTCTGATATTTATTTAAAAGTTCGTTATAATGAAAACTAAATTTTTTAAATTGCCAAGTTAATTTATTTGCAGAAAAACCTCTTGATATAAATTTGTGGCTTAAGATTTTACATCTATTTTTAAAATCAATATAATTACTACAAATCCTTGCATAACGAAGTAACTGTGAGAAAAACGCAGAATATGTGATATTTGAGTGTATATTACTTTCAGGGAATGGGAAACTAATCACTTTAAAATCAAAATCATCCGTTTTATTATACATTTTAAAACTTAATTTATTTTATTATCACAAATATTTACATTTAAATCTAAGAAATGATCTTCATGACCAGCGCCATGACTAGGTTCAAGAGTAAGTTCTGATGGATATATATTTTTAGAAATATCAATGAAATCCTTACAATTTAAGACCAAAATATCATCTAAATATCTTTTCTTATTTGACAAAACATGTTTTAAATTATTTGGATTATTCTTATCCATCATATATTTATATTCTAGTTGACTTAAAAACAAGTCAGCTATAAATGGGCTGGCATTCCCCCCCATGGGAATTCCCACGATTTGCTTGTACAAATCACCACCCAATCTTATATAAGTATTGTATAAAACAAATTCTAATAACTCAAAAATCATATCTCAAGTTAACTGTGGTATTAAAGCAATTTGTCCATATAGCTTTTTTATTATAAATGTCTATTTTTAAGAACCTTTTACTAGATAAGAGGAAAGATTTCTTGATAACAGTTTTTAAATTATCTAACACTACATTAAGTGATAAATTAGTATACATTGTCGCAAAATCGAAAGACTCAATTCTTTTAGCTGAAACCATTGTTAAATACTCTATCACCTGCAGTGAATTATTAACACTCCAATATGGATTAAAATTCGAAAACTTTTTAATACCAGAACAATAGGTTTTAAGTTTATTTACAATTTCCTTTAAAATTAAAGAGAGGTCAGTAGCAGCAATGCGGATTGGACATTTAGCTGCTCCAGCAATAAACCTTGGTTTAGGGGGATTCTTATGAAATTTTACAGTCCAATATAGGAAAGGGAACTTTTTATCATTGTCATTTATTTTAATATTAAAATTTTTAAAAAGTATTTCTTCAGTCTTTTCAATTAAATTCTCATCCTCTAAATTTACCTTTTCGTAAACATTAGTTGTGCATAACTCCCTTTTTAAGATATCACAATACAGCTTCTGACAAATTATGGCAAAATTATTATTAGCTTTATCCACTGGCACAATTACAAATTCATTCTGTAGATTAAATAAAAAAAACTAATTTTTTTAGCTGAAAGTAAGGAGCGACATTAAAACTTAAAACGAACAGAAATTACTCCGTATATGAAATGGGATGTCCCCTCCGCAATCCCTCGCTCTTTACGCTAAAGCTTTTAATTGTTTTTAAAAGTAGAATTGTGGCAAAAAGTCAAACTTTAGCGTAAAGAGCGAGGGATTGTGGAGGGGACAACCCATTTCATATACGGAGTAATTTCTGTTCGTTTTAAGTTTTAATGTCGCTCCTTACTTTCAGCTAAAAAAATTAGTTTTTTTTTATTTAATTTCTGAACGTTTTTGAATTAATGCATGTTTGGTTTTGGCTCTCCGCACATAAATTATTAAAATGAAATTTGCATATTAATTCCTTTTTTTGGCTAAATGGCTTTCTCTTAGTTTTGATCAGATGATTTTGAGAAATAAGGGGTGAGGAAGGAGGCCTAGTTTCCCTGTAATTTTTCGGTTACTTAAAAAGGCAACTAGAACTTTTAATTTTAACGAACGTTTTTATTAGTACAAAATATGCGTAACTTAAGAATTAACTTACGTAACAAACTTTCATAACCTTATATTTTTATTATGTATACGAGGGGGTTTGTACCCTCGTTAATACCTCGCTCTTTACACTAAATCGTAAGTTTTGTCCCAATTCTTTAAGAATGACCCCTGAATCAGAAAGGCCGTAGAATAAATAGTTGAAATTACTAAAAATACTTTAGCATAAAGAGCAAGGTATTTATCTCCTCCTAAATACCTCGCTCTTTATGCTAAAGTATTTTTAGAACCCCTCATATGCGTAATAATCTCTGTTCGTTTTAAGTTTCAATGCTACTTCTTCCTTTCATTTGAAAAAACGTTTTCATGTTTATTTTTCATTGTTTTCTTATAGTAATGCTAGAGAATCCTGCGCCCTTTTCAATGAATTTTTCTTCCCCCATGACAGATTCCTCCAAGGAAAGATCCTCCAACATAGCCCCCTCTCCTCAGCCCCACCCCCAAATAAAATAAAATCCCCCTGAAAACGTCTGTACACTTCCCAATAACCATTACTATATGTAAACACTGGTCAAAGTTTTTAACTTGCAGCCCCTCCCCCAGGGATTGTGGGGGAGTAAGTCATCCCCAAAGACATAGTTATTATGGTTTTGCTGACTATGCTGAACAAAATGGCAATCTCAAAATTTTGATCCGTTGACTTTGGGGAAAAAATGAGCGTGGGAGGGGGCCTAGATGCCCTCCAAATTTTTTGGTCACTTAAAAAGGGCACTAGAACTTTTCATTTCCGTTAGAATGAGCCCTCTTGCGACATTCTAGGACCACTTGGTCGATACGATGACCCCTGGAAAAAAAAAAAAAACAAAAAAAAAAAAAACAACAAACAAATAAACACGCACCCGTGATTTGTCTTCTGGCAAAAAATACAAAATTCCACATTTTTGTAGATAGGAGCTTTAAACTTCTACAGTAGGGTTCTCTGATACGCTGAATCTGATGGTGTCATTTTCGGTAAGATCCTACGACTTTTAGGGGGTGTTTCCCCCTATTTTCATAAATAAGGCAAATTTTCTCAGGCTCGTAACTTTTGATGGGTAGGACTAAACTTGATGAAACTTATATATTTAAAATCAGCATTAAAATGCGATTCTTTTGATGTAGCTATTGATATCAAAATTCAATTCTTTAGAGTTTTGGTTACTATTGAGCCGGGTCGCTCCTTACTACAGTTCGTTACCACGAACTGTTTGATTAGCAATTGCTTGTTTAATCTTCGCATTATAAAATAATGATTTAGTGTTACTATTTTTTAAATTAGAATATACTTTATTTCTTATTCTACTAATAACTAAATTCTTTCAACTTTGAAAACTCTCTTTACTTTTATTCTCTTTCTTACACCACTTATCAATAAATAAATCAAAATCATTTTCCAAGCCATCAAGAACACTCGATGGTTTCAGATGATGAGAAAGACGGAAATTAGCCCCTTTATATATATATATATATATATATATATATATATATATATATATATATATATATATATATATATATATATATATATATATATATATATATATATATATATATATATATATGATGTGTATATATATGCCTCACACCAGCAAGAGGGGAGTGGTTTGGATTCCAGGCACTATTCCCGTCTAATATCACATCTTTCTGTTAGTCTAGCCATGAATCTTTTCCATTCTTTTTTTCTTTTTATTTCTGGTTACCCTTGTCCCGCGAGGGTTCCCAAACTCTGCATTAATTACCTCCCTTCCTAATATTCCTTTTGCTGGTGTTTTAGCTATTTTCTCATTTTTGCCTTTTCCCCTTCTATTCTATTTTAATCCGTCGTCCAGTGGAAGGAAAGAAGGCCAGACTACTGACTGTGCCTCTGGAATCATAGTCCTTTTACTGTTTCCTAAAATTGCAATGTTAAAGATAAAAAGAGAAAAAAAAAGAAAATTTTTAAGATAGCGACATGTTTCTTAGTTTTTGGTACTTAAAGCTAAAAAAGAAAATGTAATGCTACTGCAGGACATTAAGGTTTTGAGGGCCTTATATAACATAAAATAACTGGAGCTTAGTTTTTTGATACTCTTTTAAGCTACTCTTATTCGCTACAGCGAAGAGCATAAAGCGTTGGGGAGATCAATAAAAAAGAAAGTAATAAAATAAAAATCCTTGGATTATTCATTTACAACGATCAACTTGTAAAAATTAAATTTGATAGTCATATTTTTTACAGATAAGTAAAAGGGATCATAAAATTGCTGTTAATCTCAAGGGGCAACTTATTACCCCCTGATCACCCAGGGGACGATTGCGTGAGAAAATGCGTAGCCTAGATTTGAGCATACTAGGGGCTTTTGACTACAACTCTAACGAATACTGCAGCTGACAGAAAGCATATCTTCTGAATCAGTAGCCTTGGAAGGCATTTGGCAGACAAAGTCGTCTGGTATCTCGTGTGGTTTTAGAGTCTGTGTGATTGGAAAAGAGCTAATTTTAGCAGTCGGCTTGTAAACAGCGGTGACAATTTTTGAGTGACGATGCTCAACCTCTTTACGTCCAGCTTTTTTAGTTGGTATTTAGCTTGCTTGTTGTCATCGGATATAATGACGTAGTTCACTTTACTTCTTATGGATGGTTCTCTCATAATTGCCTTACTGAGGTCGAGACACACAGTTCCGTGAATGCAATTTCTTTACGGTACAAGTCTGACTCAAACCAGTTATTGTGTCCACCATACTGACAAACTCACCAAGGAGTTGAATTCCCCAACTTTTAAGTTTGTAAAGTTAAGTTCTTCTAAGTTAAGTTTCTGTTATTCAGACTTTGGACAAAATGAGGCAAGGTACAACAATTGAAACTGTTTAGCACTGGTTTTGGCCTAATAGTCAGTTCTTCGAGCATCATTTTCAGTGGAGTCTTAAGTCAAAATAAGCTTTAAGTCAAATCTGGGTTAATGTATTCTATCTGATCAATACCGTTCCGATAAAGAATCAGTAACTTCATCCCTGCCATCGCTTTTTTACCAAACGAGCACAATTCAGAAAGATTGTCCTCAGCGTAGAGACGCCTAGTCAACTCCTGTGATTTTCCTAACAATAGCATTATTGTTGTTTGAGAAACTAGCCAGTTAGTTGCACTTCTGGAACACATTGCAATCTTTACTCTTTTGTCCGCCAAGGGCATGGCTTCATACCAACATCAACCATTCGCAAGGTTTAAGATCTGAGTACTGTCCTCACTCGACTGTGAAAACTTTATGATTTTCACTACGGAGTAGTGTTTTCACTAGTTCCGTCATCGCTTCGTGAAACAATTACCAGCCCGTTTTCTGTTTCTTTATTGGCGTTTTTTTAGGGATACAGCATTAGGCTTGCCATTAATACATGCAGAAGAATTTGAAATCTGTATGGCCTCTGCTCTTATACCTGGTGTTGATGTGTCTGAGTATGCAACGTGTGAATGAATGTCAGAACCCTCTTCAGAGACGGCTTTGACACTTTTTCAGATACCACTAACTCTTTCAACTTCAGACTCATAGTTGTTTCGAACTATTTGCCAATAGGGAAAAGGTCTGTCCATTTAGTTTCATTCTGTAACTTAACGACGTTTACAAGGCGGAAAGGATAAGTACTTTTTAGGCCTGTCAGGATGCTAAGCACTGCATTTTTCGTGGTCTGTAGCCTCAAAAGGAGTTTGCGTACTAGCCTTGAATCCACTGTGTCAGCAGTCAAAATTATATTGCTCTCATCCTCATAATGTGAAACTTTTGCACTCATTAGATGAAAAAGTGGTTAGTACCAAGATGCCAGAAGAGCAAAATAGATGCCACGAAGAACTCAACCTAGTCTAAGGCTAGGTCGTTAACATCCTTAGACTAAAACTTTTACCAGTCTATAGTTGTTAATATCTAATTCCTCCGTTTAGTTTCAAGTAGATTCTGGAGGGCTTGTCCTTGTAGATATACTGAACCCTTGCGAAGTCCAAACTTTTGACGATTACACAATCGACAAGTCCACTCCGTATATTTGACCCCACTATCGTGATGCAAAAGGATCGTTGTCATCTGAAAAAACCACAATGAAGATAACCTGAAATCTGAAAGAAGAAAAACGAATGCGACAAATATCAGAACTTAGGCTCTATTCATAACAAGGATACCACAGAAGTTGATATGGAAAGACTTCTTACAGCTTGATGAGTATAAGCAAGAGCTTTTTGACTTTCCATCTGAAATTTGCTTCGAAAATTTAGCCAATCGGAAAATCGAAAGCTGTTTTCTACGAGGAATGAGATAGCGTTTTATTCTGACCGAATGATTGATGCTTGGAATCTAATTCCCTTTACACATAAAGAGGTGAAAAAACAAACCACATTTGAAAGTGAATAGTGATTCTGGGTACAAGCTCTTGGTAGTTCAGTCGGTAGGTACAGATGTACCGGTTTTACCGGTTAGGCTTTTTTTACGATTTGAATGTCAGAGAATTGTGGATGTCATTTGAAGTGGGAGTGCACCGTAAGTTTCGTTCGACGCACTATATCTTTGTGAAGCTTGTGATTTTAAAATTTAAAACAATGTTCAATGTTCTGTGCCTTTCTTGGCTGTGACACCACCTCTTCATGTGCCAACGCTGGCCGTGCTATAGGCCGGAATATATGGCACATCTATCCTGTGATATTTTCATTGGTGACAAGTGTGATTGAAAATATGGAATCAGTCGCTGAGACGTAATCCACTCAAACTTCAATCTTCAGATCGGGGATGGAAATCAGACAAAGGCAGAAAATGGCTTCTGCTTTGGAGCGATTTACCAGAGGTCTCTTCTGCCTACAAGGAGCTGACCAAGTACAATTGTAAAAAGGTTGTATGCAAAAGTATAGATGTTTAAAAACATATCTGCCATACACCGTCAGATGTAAATGTAGCGTAAAACGTTCTTGTGCTAGAAAAGCTATCAATTTGTTGATCTCGTCGTTCAAAAGTTGTAACTTTCTCCTAAATTTCAGTCAAAGTCTTATTTTCAAGTGATATGAAGTCCTCTTTTTGTTGACTATGATGAATCTTGCGCAGTGTCTTGTATAATCCTTTGTGATACTCACCAAGTATCTCAGATTTCTTTTTGTGATATCTCTATTTGTAAATGAAAAGTCAGTTTGAACTGTAAACGAGCAACAATCAGCTTGATTGGTAATAAAATACTGATTCATTCTAGCTTTCTTGCATACTGTAAAAATAATTTATCACGAAAATTAACGTCTTGGTATACACAGGGCATTCTTGAATGGAATTTCAATTCGTAGAACAGTTTTCTTCCTCTATGTCCAGCTCATTATTTTCTAAATGTAGACGCATATTATGTCGTCGAAACATTTTAACCTAGTGCGACCCTCTACCAACGCTACTATTTTTGTGAAAAATGAGGTCTGGTATCTGGATTTATGGCCTCTGTGGATTTATAGTCTCTTTGCCTCCCTACAGCCTTTTGCACCTTTCTAGGTTTTTACTACGCTAAAAAGACCTAGCAGGAAAGTCGAAATGTTCATGATATTCATCAGCTATTAAAACTCTTTTTTGATGATTACCAATGGCACACTGTGTCTCACACTCAAGATATTCAAATGCTATTGAAACTCTTTCTTGTATATTAGCAATACCCCACAATGTTCCCACTATATTGCTGTGATCTAAGTTTTACCTCTGTTACTATGGGCTGTCAGCATGTTTGAGGCCCCATCTCTGGCTTTTAAATAACCGACTCTCAAATATAAGCAAAATTTTTTCTTTACGGTGACGTTATTTAAAGTTTATACGACTTTCTTATGATAAAATGATAAAATTGAGACGATCAGTGCAATCAGCAGCTTCTTGTATCCACCTCAAGGCTTTCTTGTCCTATTATCGAATTTTCCCGACGATTTACGACTTTATGCGACATGCCATTATTGACAACCTTTATTACAACGACGGTTTACAACCTTATAAAGTTTTAACTTCAATGCCGCCAGAATATCTAGAACCCTTTAAGGAAGGGTCGAAATTAATTCGTAGTATTGGCTAGGTTTAGAGACACCAATGGTGTCAATTTACGAACATTATTTGGGACAATTTAGAATTTTTCAAAATCTAGGAAGTAGAGACATGTTATTGTTTTTATTTCATTTTGTCAATGAAGATGGCAAAAATCAAGTTTTTGAAGTAAAATACACAAAAAAAGGTATTTTTCAAAATGTAGGAAGGGGACAAAAGATCTAGGGGGAGCACATGCCCCTCCCTAAATTGACTTCACTAAAAGATGTATTAATTTATAACATAAGTTGACGCATCAATCTTATGGCGTGTTAATTTTAATAGACCATAAATCTATGATTATCCCTTTTCTGTACCCGAACCTATCGTTAATTTAATAAACATACCTCCCGTTCAGCATTCGTGCCTTGAATATTCTTGATATAAGGTAGCGTGTAAGTGCTTGTTTTTACTTTCCATTAAGGTATTTTTCGGAGGAGCTGCTGGTTTTTCCACCATGTTTGAAAACTGGAATTTACCAGCTAACAGTAACGAAGTAGTACTTTTAGCGGTTGATGACGCCAGTGTTGCATAACTTGTCTAAGGTGTAACTAGATTCCACCTTTTTATTGCCCATTGTTTTTTATTTGAAGTGAGTCAATAAGCTGCGGGAGGCCTTTTATCGCATGTTGAAAATTATTGGGAGGTATGCTTATGCTAGTGGTTTTACTATTTGCGAGCTGAGGTAGTGAGCTGTCCCATAGGATAACAAACTCTTTCCCTATTTTTAATTTTTAATTTGACGTTCTTGAAATATTAGGAAATTGTATTATCTCATGAATGACATTTTATATGCTATATATTATCTGTGATGATCGAACAACGCCATAGTCAAATCTGTAGACTAATAACGCCAATATGTATGACTGTAATGTGTTTTCTTTGATTTCATCGTCACACAAGCATTGCAGAAGCGGAAAATGGAAATTGCGATAAATCGGTTTGAAGAGCATGTGTTGACACTAATTTGTTCCAACATATTGTCCTTCAATAATATGTAAAAAATATATATTTTTTGAATATATATACATATATATATATATATATATATATATATATATATATATATATATATATATATATATATATATATATATATATATATATATATATATATATATATACATGGTACTTGTGTCTTATAGCCACCACACTCAAGTTCAGTGAAAAAGCGAAGTTTTTTTAATGCTAATGAAATAAAACAAAATAGGGTGAAAATATGATACTATATCAACAAAATTGTGAAAACTACAACACAAAATTATGTCCAAAACCGCATTATATTCGTAACCTAAACTAACCTATCCAAAATACCAACTAAATATATAATTACAATATAGCTACATTGTAGTTTCCCACCGAGCTGAAGCTAATATTGTCTGGTATAAAGACCATGAAAACTGGTTATTGTCTCATGCTTGCGATACAAGATCTTGAGTGCAGTGGCTATAAGACTTATATATATATATATATATATATATATATATATATATATATATATATATATATATATATATATATATATATATATATATATATATATATATATATATATATATATATATATATATACATTGTACCAGAAGACTGGCGGCTTTGCTGCCGGGCCCTGGCACTCGGCGCGGGAATGGCTTCTATACGTGGACTCTCATTGTCGCCTGTCTTCTATCCGCAGACGATTTGAGCCTTTTCTCTATGTTATAACGTCGCCATAGGTTTGATACAGTCACTTTGGGATAAATACGGATTCTCTCTTAAAGTTGTGACCTATTTGGATCCTTCTTCTGGCAAAAAATGTCAATTTTCTAGTTTTAAGACGGAAAAAAACTATATACCCGATTTTTCGACGCAACAGGCTTTAATATATTGATTGTCATTGTCACTTATCTTATAACCGCAGACAACGTGGGCCTATTCTTGATGTCATAGCCACCGTGAAAAAAAAAAATACAAATTCTAGTTGTAACCTTTTTAGATTCTTTCAGTGGCGAGAAGTGTCAATATGCCAGTCATGAAAAAAAACTATGCAGCCGATTTCGAAGCCGGGCCCCGGTACTCGGCATGTGGTAGGCTTGTATATATTGATTCTCGTTGTAAGTAGCAACCTCCAAATGAGTCAGGTTTGTTTGCTACTTTCCTTGCTTTCAGGGCCATTGCTTTCCTTAAGAAATCGGAGGACTCCCCAGGGCACAAATAGAATGTTGAAGGGTCCCGGGGGAGGATAGCGATGACATTTTTTTTTACGGGGGGAGGGTTTCATGAATTTCTTCTAATCTGCAAGAATTTCTCAGGCAAAAAATTAAAAATGAAAGGCTAAAATACTCACAAAAACACTGGTCGAACAATAGAGCGTTCGTAATTTGTATTATCTATTTGGTCTAAAAACAAAATAGAACATGAAAAATGAAACAAACACTTAACCAGAATAAACTGAGCCGGCAAAGAGGAAGTGAATATCGTATTGAAAATCTGGAAAACTCCCCCACTCTAAAATTTTCTCTGGAAAGCTCAACCCCCTGGAAACTTCCCTTCTCATGAAAAATATCCCGTGTAAAATCCCCCCAGCAGAAAATTTCACTTTCCATCCGTTAAATGTAGGCTATGCATACTTCCCACTGACAAATAGCATACGTAAACAATGGGCAAATTTTATAGGCTAACTTAAAGACTATTCTCCAAGGGCTTTGGGGGGGGGGTCATGTTATCTCCAAAGGCATAGTTATAGGACCTCTTAACTATGCAGAAACACTGGCTACCTCAAAATTTCGATTTGATAATTTTTTGGGTTAAGGGGCATGGGAGGGGGCTAGGTGCCCTCTAATCTGTTTGGTCACTAAGAAGAGAACTAGAATTTCAGTTTTAATTTTAATTTCCGTTTTAATGAGCCCTCTCAGGATATTCTTGGACCATTGGGACCAAGAAAAATAAATAAACACGTATCCTTGAATTTTCTCCTGGCAAAAAAATTCCACATTTTTGCAGTAGGAGCTTGAAACCTCAGCAGTAGGGCTTCTATTACACTGACCCTCTGCAGCCTTATTTCCATATTGATACTGGTTAATTAGTCCATGTTGTCTTTTGTTAGTTAAATTCTTTTTCTAGTTGTTTATAGTTTTTGTTTTTGTTTATGTATAATACTTTTGTGTTTTGTTTATTGTGTTTTTTATACTTTTACGGGTAATAAAGTTCATTCATTCATTCATTGAATCTTATTTTGTGATTTTCAACGAGATTCTTTTAAGGGATGTTTCCTTCCTTTTTCAAAAATCAGCCAAATTTTCTTAGGCTCGTAGCCTTTGGTGTGTGACATTAAACTTAGTGAATCTTACATATTTAGGATCAGCATAATAAGCCGATTCTTACGATACATCTGTTGCTATAAAATTCCGTTTTAAGAGTTTGGTTATTATTGAGATGCGTTGCTCCATACTTACAGTTCGTCACCACGAACTCTTTGATAAATAGCGTGCTTAAGAAAACCAATTTTTATAGCTTCCCATAATAGCTATTCTTATTGTTTGCTTACTGTACTAATAACAGTAATACTATGCTGTATTAACAGTATTAAATGTTTTAACAACAGTAGTACTATACTAATAACAGTAGTGATTTGTTTATTATCCACTGTAAAATAGAAGTGGAGTAAAAGAATTTAAAGAAGAAATAAACATACCAGAAGAAAAAGCAATGGAATCAACTAGCGAGAAAACATGGAAAAAAATAAAATGGCTCAAACTTGGAAGAAGCAAGCTCAGGCAGCCACTACTGTAACAAGCCTAATTTTGCTCTTATATCTTTAGCACTCATATTCTAAACAAATTTTTCTACATAAATGTAAGTAATAGTGGTAATATAATAATACAGTGGTAATTCCCTACATAAATGTAAGGAATTCAAGAATTTTTAAAGGATGGGACAAAATGAATATTTTGTAATATTCATTTATTGGGGATCAATCTATTGGTCCCCAATTCAGTTCATTTATGGGGGATCAATTCATTTATGGGGGATCAATCTATTTTTTTTTTCAATTTCCATTGAAGATACACAAAGCTGTCATTATTAATGGAAATGTTCCACTTTTCCATTTTTAATGGCAAAGCAGACTTTTCAAAATCTAGGGGGAGAGGTAGAAAAGATGTACCGGGTAGATGCTCCTTGCCCCCCTCAAATTGACACGACTGTAAGGAATTGAGTTTCCAGCAAGTCAATTCTTCTGTAGGGAGTGAATAGACCATTCCGCAAATTTCAATTGTTAGTCGAATTAATGTTAATCCCAAATCAAGGCTGATACTATGTTTCTTGTAATTAAGGAAAATTGAATGAAATATTGGATGAGATATTGAAATATTTGGATGAAATTGAAAATTGGATGAAATATTTTCAAGGAAAGTTAGTGACTCATAGGAATTCTGTAAACAAAAAGAATAGACTCAAGTTGCACTTTGCATGCGTTGACTAGTTGATGTTACGCATAAGAAACGAACTTTTAGAGGTTTTGTTAGTTCAGGTTGTTGAAATAGGCTTAAAAATTAATGTTAAGAAGACTAAGTCGCTAAAGCTCGGATTAAGTGAAGATAAAAAGGTGACGATGGATAACGAAAGATCGATGAAATGGCCAGCTTCACGTACCTTAGTAGTATTATTAGTAAAGACGGTGGGAGCTGTGAAGATGTGAAAAATCGAATAGCCAAGGCTCAGAGCGTTTTTTCACAGTTCAAAAATTTTGGAAGAATAAGAAGATCTGCAATCCAAGATTAGAATATTGGAAGCTACAGTGATGACAGTGGTTAAATATGACTTTGAAGCATGGGCACTGCGAAAAACAAAGGGAGATTTGCTTGAAGTTTCCCAGGGAAATGAATTTCCAGGGCCTATGAATTTTTTTGGGTACCTGGTTGACTAATCGTATTTCAAACAGTAGGTTGTACGAAAAGTGTGGTTCAGTCCCACTTTTAAAGAGTATAATGAGAGAAAAATTGAGATGGCTAGGGCATGTTTTGCGGATGAAGGATGACAGATTGCCAAAGATTGACCTTTTCGGCCAACCGTCTAGAGCTAATCAAAAAGCAGGTGGTCCATGGTTGTAGTGGGAGGATGCCGTTAAGAAAGATTTAAGGGAAATAGGAACTTCCAGGGAGGGTGCTAAGAGGGAGGCTTTGAATAGATTAGGATGAAGCAGGAGTTTGCGTGGCTGTATTTGCCTCAGGTGGCTTGGTCCTGCCTTGAGCTGTTAGTAGCAGTAGTAGTAGTAGTAGTAGTTCTCTTAGCAAAAATGCTGGCGAACATGGGAATTTGTATAATGGGAAACTATAATCTGAGACGGAAAAAACGTGCATGTCAAAAAGAATAAAAACAGTGTAGCAGGTATTGTACAGGAATATTCCCAAGATATCTCAAAACTAATTTTCTCCAGATCGGCCTTAGAGTTAAATTAGCTCTATAAAACCAAAGAATTCTGGCTAATTGTAACTTGTTTGTAATTTCACTTTTAGCGCTGTAAAGACACAATTCAATAATTTCAAATGTTCAGTTTTCTTTGAAATGTTGTACTTTTTAATTAACTCGTTTACTTAAGTTTTGGACAAATTAAAATAGGTCAATTAGATAAACCGCTACGGACTTGTCTTTCAGATGCTACAAATTTCAACAGAGGGTAATTAACCCGAAGTTATGTCAGGTTGGAAACAAAATAATTTTGGATAGTAATTGCTTATAGGGGATTTGAACTATTTCTATTAAGATGTGGTTTAATAATTTAAAATTTTCATTTCTACTTGAAATTTCTAGTTTTTTTTTCAAATAAGTTGCCAGACACTGTAATAAAAGTGGTGCTGAATTTTTTGGAATATTCCAATATTTTTTACCTTCAAATCACTTCCTTTAAATCATATTTTCTACGTTTTATTTTTTTTTTCATATTTTTCCACAATCAAAATACCAAAAAAAAACCCTTTCTAATGAGAATGCTATAAATTTTTTTCTAAATCCAGAGGAGTGGAGTGTAGCTCCCTTCCTAATTAAGGCAACTGTGCTGCAGTAAGAGTGGTGCTGCTTTTTTTTATCTTCCAGTTTTTTTTGCCTTTATACCACCGAAAATTCGGTTTTATTAATTTCCCTTACTCTTAGGAATTGCTTACGATAACTTTTTGTCACTTACATATTATCTTAGTGTTATTTAGTGTTTTCCTTTTTCAGTTCTAAATCAAACTGTCATCAATGAAATTATTGTAAGAGGTCCTGAAGGTGCAGGCTATTCACCTCACCCAGGAAAATGTGTTTGCGTTCCCTACCACTTATGCAGCGCTGAAGGTGACATAATTTCAGATGGCGCTGGCATCATTGATGTGAGAATCGCAAATAAAAGTAAGAGGGCTAATTAATTAAGTTTATCGGGTAATCTATCATATAATAGTTTTAAGGGTTTTTTTGTATGCTCACGTGATTTTTTTTCCAGCGATCCGAAAATCTGGGTATTTTCCTCCAGATCATTTTTCATGATCGTATAAGAACCGTGGAAAATGAGGCCACAAACGTGGTCGAGGAATTCATCTAAATTCTACAAAAAGTATGGAGACATTATTGGATAAGTTTATACTGTTCTGTTTTTTCCCTTGTTTCTTTATTAGCTATCCTTTTATTTTAAGCTAGGCACGAAAATTTTTACTCTCCCAGTAGCCTTAGGATATAGCATTAGTGTATAGCGTTAGGGTACAGCGTTAAGGTATAACCCAGTGCTTATTACTGTACCCTTTCTTTTATTGCGACATTTTATGATGGTAGGAACTTGTGCTAGTTAATCTTTAAATTGAGGTGATAGATATTAGGAACTTTAAGAAAATTGTGTCTGATTTTAATAAGTCCAATGCATTCTGTAACCCGTCACTTGTGTTTATGGCTATGAAAATAGTTTTATCAGGTCTCACATTCAGATACAAACTTGAGTGTGTTCTGAATAACTAACAAGTACCTTCTTTTAACTTAATAGCCATTCTTTCCTTTTGTCTTCCTACCGTTGACTGTCTGATATTACTACTACTACTACTACTACTACTAACTCACTGTAGCACCAAGCCGCCTGAGGCCAACACAGCTACGCACGCTCCTCCTTGACGAACGTTCTAGAGCTTCGTCACATGGTGAAAAATAATTGTTTAACTTTGAAAATGAGGGATCTTCTTATGTTTGTGTATATACATAATTTCTTTATAACTCAAAAACTAGAAATACAAGATTAATTTGTAACAAAGAGACTTATCTTAACCTAGCGTCCAAAGAGTATGGGTAACTTATAAGAGGGGAAACTGGTGCTAGTGTCGATAAAAAACTATCAACGCCATCTAGCATCTGCTGATTCTTTACATTTTTCATGTTTTGTAACCGTTTTTCTGTCAGGAACTGAGATTAAACACTTATTACTACCCTAATTTTACCAGTTGCACTAATTAAATTTATTATTCTTTTATTACACTGAAAAAATGGCAAGTGTCAGCAAAACTAGATGGGTTGATTGTTTTGTTTCGACACTTGCGCCAGTTTCCATTCTTATAATTTACCCACATTCTGATCCTATCTTTGAGAGCAGCTTAGCAAACAGGTTTTTGAAATTATATCAGAAGTGTCACAATGTCAGATACGACTTTTAGTTGTGACAGTGGCGATAGATGAATTCTTTGGCTTGGAACTCATGAACAACAATTGGAATCGTTTATTTTACAATAGAATTATTCATTTTCTGCTGAAAATGTTTTCCGTGTTTTTGACGAAGGTGCTTCTGGTCCAAGCAAAGTGGTTTGCGCTATTTAACGCGCTCTGGTGGCACGCAATCAATGAATTACACCGGAAGAATCATGGCAATCTGATGTGAACTGGTTAGGTACTGGCACCCCTGAGAACTAATGCAAGAAACAAACCTCTGATAAAACGATTCTATTTGAAGGATAAACATTTTTTTTAAATATATAACCTCTACTAAGAGTTTCTGGATTTCAGGATTAATCAGATATGTCGATATGTTAAGTTTTACTCTACAGCCCGTCTAGTGAGCCCTCTCCCGCTCTTTTCTCACTGTAATATTTTCTTATGGTAAGACCTCGTGTTGGCTAGCTATGAAATTAATGCAATGCACATTTAAAGTTAAGAAAAAAAACATTAATTCTTTCAAAGAGTTGTCCGAACATTTTGTTTTCCTTTTTTTCGTATGAACTAAAGTCTCTCTTCACTATAGGGTAAAAGCCTTCGTCCTTTTCTTAGCAAGAATCTAGTTAAGAGCAAACCATGTTGTCAATAATAACTCTCCAACTAAAAAATTCACTTTTTTTTCTAAAATTGTAGCCTTTCCTATTTTAGTGCTTTAATTTTTACCCTAGCCGCTCTTTAGAAGAGTTGTCTTCACAATAAGCTTTAACGTTAAGCTTTTACGATTAAGCTTTAAATGGTGATTTTTCCTCACGTGACACTTTTTTCAAATCTTGGTTTTACTAGGTTGTGTATCAGGCTGCAACCATGATTAAAAAAACAAAAAACGTTTGTTAAATCACCTTGTCAAAAGATAAATATGTTATATCATCTTGTGCATCAAGATACGTTTTGTTGAAAATTGCATTTTGATTATTATTATATTGTGTTACTTAAAAAAACATGTAGATATAAAGATTAGCTTTCAAATTTACCTTAAAACATCTTTCTGTGATTTTTCAGTGCCCCACTAGCGGCGAAGAAAATGAAACTCCTATAAGTCTATTCTTGAAATAAACCTTTACCAAAAAGATTAATCGAAAATACAATGGACAGTTTTTTTTCTAAGCGAGTTCTTAGATTTTGGTTACTATGGGCTTCAGTTTGTCCTTTACCAGACTACATATAACGCTGTAACCATGATTTCCCACTGTTGAACAGTCAGATATTACTTTAATAGACGTTACGATAGTGTGTGGTGTACTTTCGTTTTCTAGTTTTATTAAAATAAAAACCACGAAAGACGAAAATTAAGTAAATTAATAAAATGAAAAAAGTAAAATAAATAAATTTGTTGCAGGAAAAAATGCAAACTCTTTCAATCAAAAATCATAGAATCGGCGAAAAATCTTGCTGAATCATATTTTGCCAAATTTCGTTTTTCACGCTTTCCGTATTATAAAGTCATTATGAATTGTATTGAACAGCTGGTGTACTAAGACCCGTAGTTTTATTAATTTATACTCGTTTATAATTAATGCATTATTTAAAAAAAGAAACAACTTAACTAAGTGTTGAAACAGTGGCTTAAGAAATTTGTAAACTGAATTTTTCGGGCTAATTTTCGTGTGTTGTGTCTAACATAAGACTGAGTTACTCACATAACTAAAGGGGAGAGGGGGCCTGTGCTGTTCCAATTGCTCAAAACATGTTATTCTTTGCATTTACTTTCATTCGACCAATCTAACATTCAAGACTAATTAATTAATTAGTCTCAAATGTTTTATTTATTTAATTAATTGAATTTATTTTACAATACTTTAAGCAAGTGTGTTACTTAATTATAATTGTGCTGAGTATATTAAAGCAAAATCACCCCCCTCCCTTGATCTTTAAAAGTACTTTGTTGAAAAATTTTAAATGATAAAACAAAATATTAAAAAAAAATTAGTTTATTTGTATCTTCAATCAAATCGAGAGAAATTCTTGGCCTCACCCACCTCTCTGTATTTTTGTGAATTACCATCACAGGGGGTATTAGTGACCGACCAATTAGAGGATATTTGTCCTAAGAATATCTTTAGTTAAGTACGGGGGGCGGAGCTAAAAAAAAGTAATTTACGATTTCTAAAGGCGTTATGTTGAATATATTCATCTAGTAATGTCAATTACGTTAAATTATTGTTGGAGAATGAAACAATGTAAGATGGCTGTAGCAATTCAAATGAAAGTATGTTCTAAATTGTAAATTTTTCAGGCGAGTTAAAAAACCTGGGAAAAAAAACGTTTGTTACTACTACTACTAACAACTCACTATAGTAACAAACCGTCTGATGCTAACACGGCTGCGTACGCTCATCCTCCACCCCAATCTGTTCAAAGCTTTGATTTTTATCCCTTCCCGTAGGGTTTCAATCCTTTAAAATTTTCCGACCAACTCGTTCCGTGCCATCGGGGAAGATCCGCTTTTCATTTGTCCCCAGATAGATGGCCAATCGGTAATCTGTCATCCTACATGTGTAAAACATGATTTGGTCATTTCAAGTTTTCTTTCATAATAGCCCCCGAAATTAGGACTGACTTGCATATCTGCATAGGCTATTGCTTCACTTACGGGGAGCCAAAGGAGTATGTAAGACTATCTTCAGAAAATTCCTCTTGACGTAGCAAATCCTTTTCAGCCTTTGGAAGCGCCCTCATTTCAGAGCTTTCCCTGACCGCTGTCATTACTCTGGCTTCAAATATTCTAATCTTAATCCCCAGATTTGTCTTCCTCATCTTCCAATATTTTTCTACCGCCCAAAAACACTCTGTACCTTGACTATTCTACTATTTACATCTTCACTTCCATCCACCGTCATTACTGATAATACTACCCATGTAAGTGACTATCCACTATCCTTGATCGATTTCCTTATTACATAGCATCATATCTTCACAATCATTTACGCCTAGTCAAAAGGACTTAGTCTTCCTAAAATTATTTTCCAAACCTATTCTTTAACCTTGAACTCTCAAAAACTTCATAAATTTGTTCGCGTCGATAACACTCTAATTTAGGAGACTCAAAATTTGCTGAACGCTGCTGTTTTTTTTTCATCTGTGTTGTGGGCTATTTATTAAGGATACAATCTTCGGTTTGAGGAATTTTTCATGGTGTACTGTTCCCAGAGTTCAACCTAGTCATCTTAAATAATTGAGAAGCGTAAATTGTACAATAAAAAGTAAATTGGATAATGCTTGAAAAATACTGAGTTTATCCGCTTTTCAACTTGATAAGTAAAAAAAACATGGACAAATGGGGCTTGCTAATGGATTTAACATGAGAATCCGAGCACAAAAATGCTCAAAGCACAAATGATTTATCTATTTAAGTCCTTCGTCGTCCTATAGTTTAATTTTTTTTTAAATTTACAAAAGAAGTCTTTCAAAGAAAAGTTATGAGCTAAATTAAACCAAAGATAAGCAGAAATGAAGTCTAATAATGTTTCAGGCAAAATTCCCTAACAATAATTCCCATAGTTCCTATATATAATATGCTCCCTATCAATAATAACTAAAACTCCATAAACACCATAACAACATAAACACCATAAATAAAACACCATAATTCTCTATCAGTAAATAAATTAAGCCCGAAACGAACAGTAATTAAAATTACTAACTAAGTCCTTCTTAGAAGGCACAGAAACTACCATAAAGGGAAGTAGGGGCTAGTGCCCCCTGTGTCTTCTAAAAACCAGAACGTATAAGTGGATTGTTTTCAGTGGATATGTGTGGATTAGCTCTAGGCTACCTTAGGTCCTATTTTTAGAGGTATACTGCGATATGATTGGCTAGATGCTTCTTTTTTCAAGAGTTGTGCTTTACAGTGTACTTCGAAGCTTAGTTTTATGGTCTAATACGTTCTAATTATGTTGGCCAAATCTAGGTTATTCCCAGTCGATGTGCATGAATTAGCTTTAGATTGCCTTGGGTCCTTTTTTGAAAATATGCTGCGAAATGGTTGGGTAGATGCTTCTTTTTTTCAAGATTCCGATGTACTTTACAGTGTACTACTTCGGAGCTTGGTCCTATGGTCTATGATGTTCTAAATTATGTAGACCAAACGTAAGTGGATTAGCTTTAGACTGTTTGAAATCCTTTTTAGTGGTAGGCTTTGATGTGAGCGGCTAGATGCTTTTCCTCTTGAAATTTCAATATTCTTAAAAGTGTTCCTCGAAGCTCGGTCCCTTGGTCTAGGACTAGGCCGTTTTAATTATTCAGATAAAACCTACGCTGTTTCCAGTGGATGTACCTGGAGTAGATTTAGACTGGTTGAAATCTTTCTTTTTGAGGTAGGCTACGATATGATCAGCAAGATGCTTTCCCTCCCTAGATTACAATGTTTTTGAAATCGTACTTAAAAGCCCTGTCCTTGCTCCAATTTGGTTCCTTATTTACATTAATGATCTACTTGATTTTTAGCCTACTGCAGTTCATCCTTTTATTACGAATGGCAGTAATTGTTTTCGTCACCAGATTCGATCCAACTTCTGCCTTGTGTGTGTATCAATATTTATTAAATCTAATGTTGTAGGAGTGATATAGTGCCTTACAAAACAACTGGAACTGTGTTTAATTAGACCTTTTATCTCTTTTAAACCCATGTTATGTCCCAACCATGTCAAAACCATGTTATGTCTTTTATCTCTTTTAAAACCATTTCTTTTAAACCCATGTCCTGTCCAAAACAACTAACGCTACTCCACGAAATTAATTATAAAAACCTAATTAAAAATATTAATTGTTTTTGTTTTCAGAAGCGTCAATTTGGGGGGGGGTGGGTGCATGGTCAATTTGTCCCCCTAAATTTATCGCCCCTCCCCCTAGAATTTGATAGACACCTATTTACTTATTTTTTATCGAAAAAGCCTGTTTTGTATTTTCATTGACAATATTGAAAAAATAAACACGTTATTACCTTCCTCCCTATATTTAGAAAAATACATTTCTAAATGTTGGGAGGGGTCAAAATATTACCTATTTTCATTTTTGCTTTACAGTGGATTGAATATCAAAGCCCCACTTAAAACAACTTCCAATTTAATTAGAATTTATCTTACATCTACCCTTCTGCAGATTCCTCGTCCTCTGTGATATATTCAGAAAAGAATGATCCTTCCTTCTACACTTTATTATATCACCTTATTCTTCATCCAATTCTACTTTCTTTTTTCCTCATTTACTAGTTCGTAATATATCTTCATTTTGAAGTCTTTTGTCAGAAATTTAGACCCCCTATGGATATTCCTTAATGTGGTAAACAGCTATTGTGTATCAACGTATTCAGTAACGGAATTTCTTACCTATTTAGATACCTTTTCAATTACTCAAAGAGGCTTATTTTATAGGCCACCGAACTAGTTGTCTTCTCTTCTATCAGCTTAATTTTTATTTCAGGATTGTAACTGTGGTAAATCTAAGCCCTACGCCTTCTGGGCTTTATTAATGTCTAGTGTGCGTATTTACTTTGTTTCGTAAATTAATTGAATTAAATCAAAAGAATTTTGGTAATTTATTTTTGCAAGGATTAAAAGTTTTGCTAATTTATGCATGTGTATATCACAGCATAAATATTATACAGCATGGAAAATTCCTATACTCTCCATTGAAGATTTCTGGGACACATCAATGGCACACTTTTCGTCATAACTCCGGCTTCGCGCGTGCGCAATGACAAATTTGTAGCGCATTGCGATGTGAATATAGAAGACCTGTTGAAGCTATTGCTATGATGCTTTGGGAAACTTCCCAAACCACGCGTTGTGATGTGTCCTATTTCTTAACTAAGTTTTCCATATTGCATAATATTTATGCTGTGGTGTATCTAGATGTCACCAAGGCACTAAAGAAATTTATAATGCAGAATTTTTAAGCCAAAATTCTCCCGTTAATTTTTCAGAACCTGGTCAAGCTTCTGGAATTCCTGACATAGGAGAAGCTTCGAAGTTGGGTGACTCGCAGCTAATTGGAGGAAATTGCCCTGGTGTAACTGAAGTCTGCTGTACGGAGCCTTCAAATGAAATAAACAAAAATAATATTGGTACAGAACCTGGTAAGTCCCTACAGTAAAACTATTGCCTGTAATCAGTATTTAAATAAAGTGTAGAAATTAGTTCTGGTACAGCCAAACTTAGATGGGTCATGGGGTCCTCAACCTCACCCTAAGTATAAAAAAAACTGTGTTTAATTACCTGGTACATGGTGCCTCCTCTCAAAAGATATGAAATACCTCCGCATATAAATGGATAATTGCATGTAAATGGAAATTGAACAGTGTTCTTAGAAGTTAATAATCATGTTGAGTTATGTTAAAATAAAAAATAGGTATTTTTTCATTCCTGGTTCACAACTCTCCATATTCATTAGAAAGTATTTTCAAAATAGTTAGAGTTTATCAATAGATGAAAAAAATAATATGGCAATCAAATTGAACTGACGATTGGCTCCAGAACTAAAATGTGTTTGAAATATAAGAAATTTAGAATTCGAAATAGAATTTTAGCAGTATCCGAAGATTAGTAATCATGTTGAGTTTTCTTTAAATTCAAAAATGTCTAATCCCGCCCCAATTCACAAATCTGAAAAGAAAAATCTTATTGGAGCATAAGTTTCAGAATAATAAATTCTGAAAATTTAGAAAATTACACTCAGGAATAAAATTGAATTTTTCTTATTTGAGAAATGAAATTTAGGACAGAAGATTTTTAATGATTTACAAATTCATTTAAAATTTACGCACTTTGAAGAATAAGTTTGAAAATTAATGCTAAGAAGACTAAATCGCAAAGACTTAGACACTTAGGCTCTTAGACATAGAGACTCAGACACTAAGACTATGAATAAGAGAAACAGAAAAGGTAATGTTTGGGTAACGAGCAGATTGACGAGCAGATTGATCAAGTGGACACCTTCACTTTCCTTGGTAGTATTGTCAGTAAAGACGGTAGGTGCCATGAAGATGTTAAATGTAGAATAGCCATGGTTGAAGGTGTTTTTATAGCTGCAAAAAAATCGGGAGAATAGGAAGATAGGTCTGCGCAGTAATATTAGAATAGTGAAAGCTAAGTGAAGACAGTGGTCAAGTATGATCCTGAAGTATTGGCGCTCCGATAAACGGGAAGGATTTGCTAGATTTTTTTCAGATAAATTTTCTATGGATTCTTATAGGAACCCGATTGACTAACCGTGTCTTAAACAGGAAGCTGTATGAAAAATTTGGGTCAATTCCGCTTTCTAAGGGTATAATGAGAAGGCTAGAACACATTCTGTGGACGGAGGATGACAGATTACCCAAGACCGTCCTTGTCGGGAAACCGTCTAGGGCCAGACAAAAAGAAGATCGCCCCCGAATGGGAAGGTAGCATGTCATAATGAAAGATTTAGGGGAATGGGGACTTCCTGGGAGGGTGTAAAGAAGGATGCTTTGAATAGCTTGGGATAGAGGAGGAGCTTGCATAGCTGTGTTGGCCTCAGGTGTGTTGGTGCTGCAGTTAGTTTGTAGTTGTAGTAGTATACCACCTCTTAACCGTCATTTATTCCTAGTTCAAATGACTTAGTCTTCTTGACATTAATTTTTAAACCTATTATTTCACCCTGATTCCTCCAAACCTCCATAAGTTCGTTGATTTTGCTAACATCTAGGGTTCTTATGTGTGCATTAAGTGGCTATCACACATTTCCAATCCGGTAGCTGTTAGGAAAGAAGGGAGACAGGAAGTATTTTGTCTCTTTACATATTTAATGTGTTCTTGCCATTTGTCTGAAACGTCTGTCTCCTTCTGTATTTTTCCGTGATATTGGTTTAAGTTGTATTGCGTTTGTAGATGGTCGTCATATTAGTCTACCTGTAAGTGCGAAAAAGTGTCAGTTTTTTTGCTTTAATAGTAGAATTTTTGTATCTCCATTATGCCTTGGTTCGGTTTAATTACCTTGCTCGGTTAAAGTTAAATGGCTTGGAATATTGTTTTGCCCGTTAACTTCCTATTCTGCTCTTATTTTATTTCTAACGGATTAAAAAATATTCATGTGTCGTATGGTAGGATATCTCCGAGTAGAGGGCTTTATAACAATAAGGTTCTAGCACGGATTTATAATAGTTTTTGTTCTCCAGAAGTAAATTTCTTATTTGGATTCCACCATTTACTGAGGAAAAAGGACTTACGGACGCTTAGAAGTAGTTAATTTAGATACTGTAAATATCTGATGCGTGTATCTGGCCGTTCTTGAAATAGAAAAATTGTATTTCGTAATGGTGCTATTGACACTTGCGCTCAACTGACCTGTGTGGCATTCAGTATAATTGCAAATTCGGTACTTGTATGATATAGCCCCCCGACCTAATATTCTTCATCTAAATAAAACCTGTTTCTCTGACGCCCAATCCTAATAAAATATGCCTAAGCATGATTAAAATACAACACTTTAGAAACAAATTCGGGCTATATATTTGTACACTAGGAGGGAGGGCTGGTGGCAAACAATAGCGGGTCCTACAATTCTCACTTCATAATATGCATAATAATTGTACCCGACTCATTAGGCATGCAGACTCACTACTAATGGCACTAATAATGCCCCCCCCCCCTAATGGGCAAATATATAGCCCAGATTTGTTTCTAAAGTATTATATTTTTATCCTACTTAGGTATATTTCATTAGGTTTGAGCGTCAGAGAAACAGGTTCTACTCAGATGAAGAATATTAGGTCGAGGCTATATGATACAAATCCGCAAATTCTAATAGTGTTATTTCTTTTACTGACCCCCTAGTTCGCTTTTTCCAATATGATACTAATTAAGTCGTTTTGGCTCCTAGCAATGATATTGTCGTTATTATTGTGTGCTTTGTTGTCTTTTTATTGTGTATTGTGTTGATCATGACATTGTCGGTCTGATAGTGTAATGTTATGTGGTTTGATTACGATATTGGTCATAATTATGCTATTGTATGATATATTGCCTATGATATTGTTGCGTTAGTTTTTTCGTTTCTATTTTTTCATTTCTTTTGTTGCGTTAGTTTTTTGTTTCTATTTTTTCGCTACTCTGCAGTGTCATGGTCTATGTTCAATTGTGGGTTATGAATGAACAAATGAATAAATAGATAAATACTCAAAATTCGTCTAATTTTGTCATTCTTTTTTTTCCACAATGAGCAATTTTCTGTGAATGTAATCTTTGGTGTGCAGAATTTCTTATGGCGAACTGTTTCTTCAGTCCGGCCATCTTAAATAATTGAGAAATATCAACATTTTCCGCGTTGAGTCTTCTGTTTTCATTCTTATTAACGCTCTAGTTTATGGTTATATTTATAATATTTTTTTCTTTCAATAGTTCAGAGCCATGTCCCTCAATGTGGTGTTCATAATTCAGATGGTTTAAACCTAAGAATTGTTGGATTCAAAGATTCGGAGTCACAGTATGGCGAGTTCCCCTGGATGGTCGCCATCCTTAACCCTTCACCTAATTCTGCTGGCAAAATAGTTGATAAATTCGTTTGTGGTGGCTCGTTGATCCACCCTCAAGTAATTCTCACTGCAGCTCACTGTGTGGCAGCGTAAGTGTTTTTTTTCTATCGTCTTTTTCTTTGTATATGCGACAGGGATTCATCGGGTGATTATCAACAAAAATATTTTTAAAACATTTTTTTAGCCAATCATTGAAATAAAATCACTGTATTATCTGTAAAAAGCTTTAGAGTAGCGAATTTGATCAATAAATATTAATTGAATCAAGACCATTTTTCAACACTAAACCAAAACCAGAAACATTTTTTCAGACGACTTTTTTGGCTATTGGTGTTAGTAAAGCCTAAAACGGTTTTTTTAAGCATAAACGGCTATATTAATATGGATCAAGACCATTGTTCAACACTAAATGAAAACTAAAAACTTTTTTTCAAACAGCTTTTTTAACTATTGAAATTTAAGAAGCCTTAAACGGCTTTTTTGAGCATAAACGGCTATATTAATGTGGATCAAGACCATTGTTCAACACTAAACCAAAACCAGGATTTTTTTTTTGACGACTGTTTTAACTGTTGCAAATAATGCCACATAATGCTCTTTAAACTACTCCAGCCTCTTAACTTTCAGTTTTAACGATCGGTCGGGTTTGAACTATTTTATACGTCGGTTCGAATGATGCCCACTTTGTATTTTGATATCAAAATGTTTGACATTACCAAAAATCTTATACCCTAAAATAGCTAAGACTCAAAGTTTTTCTGCAAAATCTTGTAATAAATTCTAGTTTATCCATTAGCCAACACCTTACAGTACATTCTGAAATACTGTAATAAAGTCAATTTATTTTTTAGAAAATCTATCCAGCCTCGATTTGTATATTATTTTCGATTGTGAATAAAAACTTACCATCCAAGTAAGTTGATTATGATTTAATATTATTAATTCTACGTTATTAATCGTTTTAGTAAATAAAATCGTGAAGGAAGGGGGCCTGCCAATATTACCGTTATTGCGTGTTACATTCAACTCTGTCAATGGCAATTAGAAGGTGTTTCAGGTCATTGACGAAGAGAAAAAAATACCCATTTTTTACTACTAAAAACTCAGTTCAGCATTAAGCCACCTGACATCGACATTGCTGTCTACACTTCCACTCCAATCTATTCAAAACTTCACTCTTTTCCTCTCCCATGAAGTTCCGATATTATTAAATTCCTTCCTTATGACCTCTTCTTACCCCATTGGCACTTTTTTCCGTTTGGGGACAACCTACTTTTCGTTTGGCTCCAGATGAATGGTCAAAACCACAATATTTGGCAATGGCTTCGTCAATAAAAAGTGTCCAAGCCGTCTCAACCTTTATTTGCTATAACCCTAGAAGTGGGATTGAATCAAATTTGTGGTGGAGTCTGTTGTTTGACATGTAGTGAGTCCAAGGGGCATTTAAAACTATCCTCAGACAATTTCTCTGGAAAATATTATATAAACATTCATCTTTCTTTCAAAGGGCTCACGTTTTAGAGCTCTAGTTGACCGTTGTCATTTACTCATTACCATAGCTTCCAAAATTCTAATCATCTTTCTATTATTCCAAACTTTTTTCAACCATGAAAAAATACTTTGGGCCCTTGCTCATCTACGTTTTACATCTTTGCTGCATCCGCCATCTTCATTAAGAATACTATCCACGCAGGTTATGCGACCCGCTGGATTGATCTTCTCCTTACCCAACATCACCTCTTTACCTTCTTCTATTTCTAGTCGATGTGCAAAATCTTCTTAACATTAATTTTCAAACCTATTCTTGCGCTCTCAACTCTAAAAATATCCTAAAATTTATTCATTTTGCAAACATTCTATATAGGACACTCAAAATGTCAGAATCTAATAATCTAAATAATAATTCGCATAATCTATAATCTCGCATAATCGCATAATCATATAATCTCGCATAATCGCATAATCATAATCCTAGAAGAGTTTCGCCAACCCGTTTGATTCCATACTTTTCCATAGTCTTTGCCATATTTCCTAAAACAAATTCCATTAAAATCATCCCTTTAAAGGTGGATGGGATGCAAACCTAATTAACTCATGATTCAATACGGAACCTACAACTAACATGGCTTTCTACTTTGACTGAAGCTTTTCTATTTGCTAAATAAAAATATTGTTCGTAAAACTGAGGATCTGTTTATAAATCTGTAAAACTGAAGAATAAAGTGGGCTAATGATTCAGGCACTTCTTTATATTAATCTGAGCACAAAAATTTAATCGACGCAATCCACACTATCAGCACCTGATACTGTTCTTTAATCATGTTATTCTCTAACTCCTCTTCGCAAAATAAACCTTGTTTCACTTCTAAATTGTTAAACTTTTTTCATTACTTTCCATATCATTTCCTACAACTTTATCACTGTTTAAAACGTTCTCAAAATTTTCTGTCCGTCTCTCTTTAGTATTTTTTTGTGACTAATTGAGTCCCAGTTCATTGCTATAACTGGGACAAGCCTAGACAATATTTCCTATTTTCTTAACATGTTAATGCAATGTCTTACTATTACGCTATCTGCTGTATCTTCAATCTTCGACAAAATCATCTTTGATCTTCATTTCACGTCTCTTTCTGACCTCTTTTTTTAAAACCTTCTCTGGTTCCCTTACCTTCTTCTTATCCTCCTATGATCTATCTTTTTTAAACATCTTGTACAAATCCCTCCTTTTTCTACCTGTCTTTTGCTAATATTCCATGCTGCGTTTCTAACTTCCCTCCCTTAGACACCTCTGCTACATCGGAAACTTTTTTGTTTAAATTGGTGCTACCCACCTTGTACATTGTCAAATCTTAAGATTTCCAGTTTAATATTCAACTGTTTTTGGAAAGCTCCTCTCAAATTCTCATCCTGGAGGCTAACAAAGTCATAACCTCTTGTAAAGAGGTTACCCCCTAGCACCTCCATTTACCGTAATGCCTTCTATCGATCATGTCATTCTTTCATTCATAAAATTTAAAAAAACTAAATTTTTCTTTTTGAAGTAAAGAGTGAAGTTAAACTTAAAACGAACGAAACAGTAAAGCTTTGCAATTTGTGCAAGATATATTTGCAATACTGGTTCAAATGAACTAACTCGTATTTTCTACATTTTTAGGATTCTGTAAAACTAGCGATTTTAAAACTTAAAACAGAAAATTGACGCAACATTACAAACGATTTCTTGGATTTGATTCTAAAGAGACTTTTTTGTACATTAGTTAAAAAAAACTTTTCCACAAATAAAGTTTTTTGAAGAAAGGAAAGAACTCCATTAAACCAAAAATGAGAAAAAAAATTCAAATAATCTACCAAGTGTAAAACTACGACAAATCAGCATCGATGAATAAATGAAATCCAAAACGAACAGAAACTATAATAAATAACGGTGTCAAACTCAAAACAAGCAGACATTAACATGAGTAGGGCTAAAACCCCCTATGTCTTCCCACGGCCAGAACATAATTTACACTTCGCTGAAAAAAATAGAAATGAATGCGCATTGTCAGTTTGATGAAAATATGTTGATATTTATTCCTTAAAATGTTAAAAATATTTGATTTATTAAAGATATAAAAGTGAAAACATTTAAATTATTTGAATAATTTCATAGTATTTGAATACTATCATTAAATAAATTATTTAAATTTATTCCTTAAAATGGTAATAATATTTGATTTATTAAAGTTATAAAAGTGAGAATATTTAATTATATGATTCTAATTTGGCTAATTTTTGGTTTAAAGGAGTTCTTTACTTTTCTGTGAAAAACTCATCTGGTGGAAAAAGTTTCTAATTATATTTTTGTTCGTTTTGTGTTGACATAGTCTTTTTCATGGAAAAAGAAAATAAAAGTTTAAATCTTTTCGGTTTTTATTTAAGAATTTATAGTTTGCCGTGCAATTTGCATGTGGGAGATGCTTTTTCAGAAATTTTTTTAAATAAAACACACCCTTGATAAAATTTGGACGCAAACAGTACTTTTTAATTTAATTTTATACCTCCTCTTGTTAATTTAAGAAAAAAAAACTTAATACCATTCACAAAAATTTCTATCTATGCTCTTTAACAGCTTGGATACACTTACACTCTTTTGATTTAGTTAAATTTAAGAGCAAAAGTAGTAATAGAAGTAGCCTCAAAAGTTTGAACATAATACCCTCAGTCGTTCTTGGGAAATTACTGAAATGTCTTATTGACAATCAGCATACACACATTGTGTTCGGATTTAATCTTAGGCAACATTTGGTTTTTAAACGTAAGGGGCAAATCACATAACTGTTGGGGGCTGACCTTTGTAATAGCTCTAGAGATACAGTTACAAGACCGTTTAGCACTGCTAAAAAAAATAGCTATCTTAAAATTTTGATTGGAAGTATTTGGAAAATTATGTGCTAAAGAGGACGGCTGGTTGCCCCCCATTAACTTATAACTCTTAAAAAGGGTACTGCAACTTTGAATTTCCAATCAAATTAACTCCTTTAAAATATCAATGTCAAGATTGTTGCCTCTATTACGTTTTCCATTGTTTTGTTTTTTTTTACGGCAAGTCGCGTGCCGTTGCAAAGCTATGGTGGGTTAATATTTCGCAACAGTATTATTGGTACGCCTAGAGACTCCTCTGGAGATCCAGGGAATTTAAAAATTCTAATGGATATTTAACTGCTTCATTTGATTCCAGAACTGTGTCGACTGACTTGTAAATGACTGCCTGGTCTTGAATCTTGGTCAGAATAATATCGTTGATTTTGTGAACGTTTTTGTTCTTGGCTGCCAGAAATTTTCTTTTTTTAGTTTCTTCTTTTCTTTTATTTTTTTCTTTTTTAGTTTTTTTACTTTTTTCAGTTTTTTTATAGAAGATAGTTTTTAATTCCTTTAAGTTTTTTTTAAGTTAGTTTTTTATATATTGACGTCATACTTAGTGACAGACAGACGGACGGTACATTTTTATTTATATAGAACTAGCTGTTGGGGTGGCGCTTCGCCCCCCCCCCCAAGCCCCCCGCACGCGTAAGTCGGTACGCGCCACTGTAGTTGTGTCCCTGTGTACCACCTATGAATATAGATAGATTTATATATGTGTTTTGAACTACGTAAAACTTGCGAATATACAACATTTTTGGCTTTCCCATTGTCTGTGCATATACAAAGCCTTATGTACTTATAATGACGTCATATGCAAACGCTCTTTTTACAAACAAACAAACATGCATACACACAACTCGTTTTTATAATAGATAGATAGATAGATAGATACAATACAAATTAACTGCGTAAAACTTGCGAATATACAACATTCTTCGCTGTCCAAGTGTCGCTGCATATAAATAGATTGTCAGGTTTACCGACCCTCGAACATGCAACGTACAAGTGTCCATGGGAAAAACAATCAGTATTAAGATCTATACCACATTTTTCTAATGATTGACCCTGAGCTTTGTTGATGGTGATTGCAAATGCTAATCGAATTGGGAATTGCAATCTTTTAAATTGAAAAGGCAGATCCGTTGGAATTATGGGAATGCGTGGAATAAGAACAGCCTCATCCTCAAAAGGCCCTGTCAAGATTGTTGCTTCTATTACGTTTTCCATTGTTTTTTTTTTACGGCAAGTCGCGTGCCATTGCAAAGCTTTGGTGGGTTTATGTTACGTTACAATATTATTGGTACGCCTATTTTTAGTTGTAGCACGTTTGGTGGAAACCCTGAAAGATCCACGGAATTTAAAAATTCAGATGGATAATTAACCGCCTCATTTGGTTCTAAAACTGTGTCGACTGACTTGTAAAGGACTGCCTGGTCTCGAATCTTGGTCAAAACGATACTGTTGATTTAGTGGACGTCTATATTTTTGGGTGCAAGAATCGCTCTTTCACTAAGTCATTTATTATTTTTATAGTTGTTTAGAATATTCGGAAATACTTTTTCAATCAATTCATTTTTGGACGCCACTAAATTACAGAATTCAGCAGGTAGTTGTATACGTCCTGAAATTGAGTCTACTGGGAGCTTTCCGTTTCCAATTCCCAGCAATTGATCTGAAAATGTTTGAACAGAGTCATCGTTTTGCAATCGGACACGCATATTTGTAGTTAATTTTAATGTCTTTACGTGTGCCCATAAATTAGAATTTTTCAGGCAAGCATTCATTTCGTCTGCAGGGGTTGATCTAGGTATTATAGGTAATGTTTGCCTGAAATCTCCCGCAAGCAATATTAATGTGCTGCCAAAAGGTTTCGAATTCCCTCGCAAATCTTTCAAACATTGATCCAGAGCCTCGAGCGATTTTTTGTGTGCCATTGTGCACTCGTCCCAAATAATAAGTTTGCATTGCTGCAATACTTTACCCATCCCAGATGATTTGAAAATATTGCACGTGGTAGTTTCTGTAGAATGCAAATTCAGAGGCAATTTCAAAGCGGAATGAGCAGTTCTTCCACCAGGCAGCAACGTTGCGGCTATTCTAGACGACGCAACTGCCAACGCTATATCATTTTTTGATCGAATTGATGCCAGAATCAGTTTTATCACAAACGTTTTACCAGTACCTCCCGGCGCATCCAAAAAGAAAATTTCTCCAGCGTTGTTATCGACACAATGCATTATCGTATCATAAATGTCTTTTTGCTCCGACGTTAACTTGGAAATGTTATTTTGTACATATGACAATAGATCACTCGTACTGTAAGTTTGTTCGTGATCCAATTCTACACATGTCGAAACAGTAGCGGTACGATTAGGTGAAGGCATTCCCAAATCCTGAAGAGGCTTGTTTGCCATACATACGCACAAATCTTCTATAATAACTAAAGTGTAGTTATAAATTTCTGATGTAAAATCAAAAGTCATATCTAACGTCTCTAACCGTTTTCGATGGAGTATATCTTCGGACAGTTTCGATTTATATTTTCCCATAACTCTGTAGGAGCTGAAGGAGAGCAAGTTGTTAGTATGATTCCAAACAATGCATGAATTTGACTTGGAGTTAACGTTTCGCACGCGTCATTGATGCAGTTATCCCAGTGTTGGTCATTCTCCAATAAATTCAGAGCTTGGCATGCACTACGGTAAGTGTCATGTATAGTACCGTTTACAGTTCTCAAATACTCAAAGGACATCGGACCGGGTACATTCACCAAAAACAGGCGTAGAAAGAAGCATTCATGTTGATGGGGGTGAACGGTGTAGAGTCTTCCTATCGTGGTATCTTTGAAGATGGTAGGTTGGCCGTCGACTGACTTACCCTGTTTTCGACGTTCAAATACTTTATTTTTAGTATTCCACGTGTAATACGAAGGCACTTCAGTATACAGCAATAGATTTTTGCAATAGAATCATTTTTGCATAGCGAAAAGAAAGCAGTTAACGTTGTATTCGGTGGATTCAGGGCTCTTTGTTGCACGTTGGATTCTGAAAAATAAACACGTTGACAATTCTGTAAATGTATCGCTAAGTGAACAACAGCTGGACTACGTTCATGTATCGGAAATAAAAGAATTCGCCAAACAGCTTCATTACTGCTTATGTATCTTCCAGCCTGATATTGTATGATTTCGTCGATATCACTGATTTCCGACTGCAAGCCAAAAACTGCCATTTCACTGCCTTTGTTGACGTATTTACATATGTATTTGATTGCCTTTACGGAGTTACAGTATTCAACGTTTATGTGTGCATTAAATGTTTTTGATAATAAAGGGGAATATGGAACAATCCACTGGTTATCTACTTCGATGGTGGTACCGTTACGGTTCTTTATTATTGCTGTTTTACCGCCGTCTTCAGTAGATCTTCTTCTATATTGTGGGTAACCATCATTGCCAGTAATTGTGTTGGGTACTAAAAGTCGAGGATATTGCTTTGTGCACCTTCCTTTGGCCATGCATGGTGAATTTTCGTTCAGTGCACCGCAAGGTCCATGTATCATATTTTTTACAGCAATATCATATAACCCCTTATCGACATTTTCATCAGGTATTTCAGCGGAAATCACATCATCAATTTCATTAGAAGTAATTTTATAATGTAGCGAGATTAGTATATATGCGTGTGGCAATCCTCGTTTTTGCCATTCCACTGAGTACATCCAGCATCGCACTGACCCAAACACTTCAAGTTTTACTATGTAGTTTATCAGTGATTTCAACTTTTGCCGGAAGACACGGGCCGTAATGTCATGTCTATGAAACGCCGATTGTCCTTGAAGTAAAAGCTGCTGTATCTCGTCCCAAAATTGATTACATGTAAATGTAATAAATAAATCTGGACGACCATAGAGACGAACATACGCAATAGCATCTTGAGCATATTCGTGCGTATGACGCACGAATTTAATCTTCCAACGTTTGTGGCATTACCGTCATTTACAACTGCATCTCGCAAATGAATATATTGTTCAGAGCGGAGCTTGGTCTGATTCAGACGGATAAATAGCAAACGTTCTGATTCAATCTTTGCATACATATGAACAATGTATTGGTGAAACAATTGACGGCATTTTAAAATATAATTGTCTTCATCCTGCCGAATCATTAGTCTATAGGAATAATAATGCATTGCACTGCATTTCTTATTCATTTCTTTGCTAGTGGTTGGATTCATCAATTTAATATTAAAGTGATAGCCGTCGGCTCCATCCCAAAAAATGATAGGATATTGTAGGGCAACGTAGCATCGATGAGTTTCAGCAATTCTTACCAACTGAGCGTTTCGCTTATGAAGAATAATATCTCGAGGTAAAAATTGATCACCGACCATAACGATTGCCACTTCGTCGATAGTTGGAGCATTGTATCTACGCTCATGTTGACCAGGAGGCGTTTTGTCAGCGGAAATAACAATTTTATGCGTATCAGTAGGCATCAAGTCAATGGCTGTTTTGAACAGACGCACTAAATTATTATTTTCGTGGAAAAGATGTTGCAATTGGGAAACGATTGTCCTTTCAACGTCGGGAGAAATTTCGCAACTTGTATTCAATTCAGAACTCCTATCACTGATGAAGTACAATTGTAAAAATTTATGATTATCGCCTGAGAATGGTAGAAGAGACCCTGCTCTATGATAAATTTGCCCTTTTACTTTGAAAGTAGGCATAAATTGATCTTGATTTTCGATTTTGGCACCAAACGACGTCATTTGGAAACATGAGTTATATTTTCTGATCTTTCATAAAAAACGCTTAGATTCCGACGTAGTTCCAGTAAGCAAAGTCTTCAATGGCTCTGGTGGTACAACCAGTAGAGGAAGTTTAACTTTTCCTGAGGCACAACACATTCCCATTGTTTCACCATTGAATTTCAAGGCCTTGCAATAGGGACAAATTTTAGACATAGTCCCGATTTGAACACATCTACTCAAGCTATAATCATCGACTGGGCTGTACCTGAATGCCAGGCGATAATTTTCAGGTTGCTCTTGTGATTCCTCGGCACGCTTTCTTTTCTTACTTTCACTATCAGCCGCAAGCCTGTTTTCTTGCTGTTCTTGTGATTCCTTGGCACGCTTTCTTTTCTTAATTTCTCTATCAGCCGTAAGCCTGTTTTCACACTGTTGTTGTGGTTCATCGGCACGCTTTCTTTTCTTACTTTCTCTATCAGCCGCAAGCCTGTTTTCTTGCTGTTCTTGTGATTCCTCGGCACGCTTTCTTTTTTTCTTTCTCTATCAGCCGCAAGCCTGTTTTCTTGCTGTTCTTGTGATTCCTCGGCACGCTTTCTTTTCTTACTTTCTCTATCAGCCGCAAATTTTTTGGCATAGACTCTTTGAGCAGCTTCCTTGGCTGTTGCCATTGTAGGTTCTTCAGTCATTTTACAATTAAACATTTTTCCGTCCACGATCTTCTTACAATTAAAAATTTGTCTTTGAACGATTTTCTTAAATACTTTTAATGACGTTATCGTCATAACAAACATTACGACAACTAACTTCATGACGACATGATGACATGACTTCACTGGACAGATAGACAGACAGACAGACAACTTATTTATATATATACTAGCTGTTGGGGTGGCGCTTTGCGCCACCCCAACACCTAGTTGGTGGGGCGCTTCACTCCCCCCCAAGCCCCCCCGCGCGCGTAAGTCGTTACGCGCCATATTAGTTACGCGCCATTGTAGTTGTGTCCCTGTGTCCCACCTGTGAATATAGATAGATTTATATATGTGTTTCAAACTACGTAAAAATTGCGAATATACAACATTCTTGGCTTTCCCATTGTCTGTGCATATACAAAGCCGTATGTACTAATAATGACGTCATATGCAAACGCTCTTTTTACAAACAAACAAACATGCATACACACAACTCGTTTTTATATAGATAGATAGATAGATAGATACAATACAAATTAACTGCGTAAAACTTGCGAATATACAACATTCTTCGCTGTCCAATTGTCGCTGCATATAAATAGATTGTCAGGTTTACCGACCCTCGAACATGCAACGTACAATTGTCCATGGGAAAAACAATCAGTATTAAGATCTATACCACATTTTTCTAATGATTGACCTTGAGCTTTGTTAATGGTGATTGCAAATGCTAATCGAATTGGGAATTGCAATCTTTTAAATTGAAAAGGCAGATCCGTTGGAATCATGGGAATGCGAGGAATAAGAACAGCCTCACCCTCAAAAGGCCCTGTCAAGATTGTGGCCTCTATTAGGTTTTCCATTGTTTTTTTACGGCAAGTCGCGTGCCATTGCAAAGCTTTGGTGGTTTGATATTTCTTAAAAGTATTATTGGTACGCCTATTCGTCCTGAAATTGAGTCTACTGGGAGCTTTCCGTTTCCAATTGCCAGCAATTGATCTGAAAATGCTTGACCAGAGTCATCGTTTTGCAATCGGATACGCATATTTGTAGTTAATTTTAATATTTTTATGTGTGCCCATAAATTAGAATTTTTCAGGCAAGCATTCATTTCGTCTGCAGGAGTTGATCTAGGTATTATAGGTAATGTTTGCCTGAAATCTCCCGCAAGCAATATTAATGTGCTGCCAAAGGGTTTCGACTTCCCTCTCAAATCTTTCAAGCATTGATCCAGAGCCTCGAGCGATTTTTTGTGTGCCATTGTGCACTCATCCCAAATAATAAGTTTGCATTGCTGCAATACTTTACCCATCCCAGATGATTTGGAAATATTGCACGTGGGAGTTTCTTCCAGCCTGATATTGTACGATTTCGTCGAAATCTTTGATTTCGGGCTGCAAGCCAAAAACTGCCATGTCACTGCCTTTGTTGACGTATTTACATATGTATTTGATTGCCTTTACGGAGTTACAGTATTCAACGTTTATGTGTGCATTAAATGTTTTTGATAATAATGGGGAATATGGAACAACCCACTGGTTATCTACTTCGATGGTGGTACCGTTACGCTTCTTTATTATTGCTGTTTTACCGCCATCTTCAGTAGATCTTCTTCTATTGTGGGTAACCATCATTGCCAGTAATTGTGTTTGGTACTAAAAGTCGAGGATATTGCTTTGTGCACCTTCCTGTGGCCATGCATGGTGAATTTTCGTTCAGTGCACCGCAAGGTCCATGTATCATATTTTTTACAATAATATCATGTAACCCCTTATCGACATTTTTATCAGGTATTTCAGCGGAAATCACATCATCAATTTCATTCGAAGTAATTTTTTTATGTAGCCAGATTAGTATATGTGCGTGTGGCAAACCTCGTTTTTGCCATTCCACTGAGTACATCCAGCATCGCACTGACCCAAACACTTCAAGTTTTACTATGTAGTTTATCAGTGATTTCAACTTTTGCCGGAAGACACGGGCCGTAATGTCATGCCTATGAACCGCCGATTGTCCTTGAAGTAAAAGCTGCAGTATCTCGTCCCAAGATTGATTACATGTAAATGTAATAAATAAATCTGGACGACCATAGAGACGAACATACGCAATAGCATCTTGAGCATATTCATGCATATGACGGGGACTGCCAGCATATGACGAAGGTAAAATTGTTAATCTTCCAACGTTTGTGGTATTACCGTCATTTATAACTGCATCTCGCAAATGAATGTATTGTTCAGAGCGGAGCTTGGTCTGATTCAGGCGGATATATAGCAAACGTTCTGATTCAATTTTAGCATACATATCAACGACAAATTGGTGAAACAATTCACGGCATTTTAAAATATAATTTTCTTCATCCTGCCGAATCATTAGTCTATAGGAATAATAATGCATTGCACTGCATTTCTTATTCATTTCTTTGTTAGTGGCTGGATTCATCAATTTAATATTAAAGTGATAGCCGTCGGCTCCATCCCAAAAAATGATAGGATATTGTAGGGCATCGTAGCATCGATGAGTTTCAGCAATTCTTAACAACTGAGCGTTTCGCTTATGAAGAATAATATCTCGAGGTAAAAACTGATCACCGACCATAACGATTGCCACTTCGTCGATAGTTGGAGCATTGTATCTACGCACATGTTGGCCAGGAGGCGTTTTGTCAGCGGAAATAACAATTTTATGCGTATCAGTAGGCATCAAATCGATGGCTGTTTTGAACAGACGCACTAAATTATTATTTTAGTGGAAAAGATGTTGCAATTGGGAAACGATTGTCCTTTCAACGTTGGGAGAAATTTCGCAACGTGCATTCAATTCAGAATTTCTATCACTGATGAAGTACAATTGTAAAAATTTATGATTCTCGCCTGAGAATGGTAGAAGGGACCCTGCTCTATGATAAATTTTCCCTTTTACTTTGAAAGTAGACATAAATTGATCTGGATTTTCGATTTGGGCTCCAAACGACGTCATTTGGAAACATGAGTTGTATTTTCTGATTTTTGACAAAAAACGCTTAGATTCTGATGTAGTTCCAGTAAGGAAAGTCTTCAATGGCTCTGGTGGTGCAGCCAATAGAGGAAGTTTAACTTTTCCTGAGGCGCAACACATTCCCATTGTTTCACCATTGAATTTCAAGGCCTTGCAATAGGGACAAATTTTAGACATAGTCCCGATTTGAACACATCTACTCAAGCTATAATCATCGACTGGGCTGTACCTGAATGTCAGGCGATAACTTTCAGGTTGCTCTGATTCCTCGGCACGCTTTCTTTTCTTACTTTCTCTATCAGCAGCAAGCCTGATTTCTTGCTGTTCTTGTGATTCATCGGCACTCTTTCTTTTCTTACTTTCTCTATCAGCAGCAAGCCTGATTTCTTGCTATTCTTGTGATTCCTCGGCACGCCTTCTTTTTTCACTTTCTCTTTTAGCAGCAAGTCTGCTTTCGCGTTGCTCTGGTAGTTCCTCGGCACGCTTTCTTTTCTGACTTTCTCTATCAGCCTCAAGCCTGTTTCCTTGCTGTTCTTTTGATTCCTCGGCACGCTTTCTGTTCTTTCTTTCTCTATCAGCCTCAAGCCTGTTTTCTTGCTGTTCTTTTGATTCCTCGGCACGCTTTCTTTTCCGACTTTCTCTATCAGCAGTAAGTTTTTTGGCATAGACTCTTTGAGCATCTTCATCGGCTTTTGCCATTGTAAGTTCATAAGTCATTTTAAACTTAAACATTAATAGATTTCTACGTGAACATATATGTCTTAAATATCTTTAATGACGTCACCGTCATAGCAAAAATGACGACAACTAACTTCATGATTAAATATCTTTAATGACGTCACCGTCATAGCAAAAATGACGACAACTAACTTCATGACGTCAGTCGACACAGAAACATGACGTCACCTGACAGACAGACACACAGACAGACAACTTATTTTAATATATATAGATAGATAGAAGATATATATCTATCTATCTATATATATAAAAATAAGTTGTCTGTCTAATCTTATGTATTTCATAGTGACGCTGAAAAATGAAGAAGAAAAAGGAAACTGAAAAAACAAAAAAGGTAAAAAACTAAAAAGAAAAAACACTCAAAGAGACATTACAGACCGGGACACAAATGACGAGCGGGACAGAGGGAATATAAAAGACGACCGGGACACTCAAAGAGAAATTACAGACTGGGATACCGGGACACAAATGACGACCGGGACACAGGGAATATAAATGACAACCAGGACACAGGTATTTAAGAAAATCGTTAAAAGACAAATTTTTTATTGTAAGAAGATCGTTGAAAGAGAAATTTTTAATTGTAAAATGACTGAAGAACCTACAATGGCAACAGCCGAGGAAGCTGCTCAAAGAGTCTATGCCAAAAGACTTGCGGCTGTTAGAGAAAGTAAGAAAAGAAAGCGTGCCGAGGAATCACAAGAACAGCATGAAAACAGGCTTCCGGCTGATAGAGAAAGCGTACCGAGGAATCACAAGAACAGCATGAAAACAGGCTTGCGGCTAAAGAACGCAAAACCGCGCAGTTAGATGAAAATCCACCTGGACAGCGAGAGTCAAAACATATCAAAACTGAAAATGATAGCGATGATGATTGGGTTTGGGATTTTGACTACGATAAGGTCATCAATGCCTACCAGATTTCAAATTACGACCGGGAATCAGGGAATATAAATGACGACCAGGACACAGGGACATAACTACAACGGGGACGCCGGGAGAACAGCATGAAAACAGGCTTCCGGCTGATAGAGAAAGCGTGCCGAGGAATCACAAGAACAGCATGAAAACAGGCTTGCGGCTAAAGAACGCAAAACCGCGCAGTTAGATGAAAATCCACCTGGACAGCGAGAGTCAAAACATATCAAAACTGAAAATTATAGCGATGATGATTGGGTTTGGGATTTTGACTTGGATAAGGTCATCAATGCCTACCAGATTTCAAATGACGACCGGGACACAGGGAATATAAATGACGACCAGGACACAGGGACACAACTACAACGGGGACGCCGGGGGCACAGGGGGATATATAAATGACGACGGGGACACAGGGAATGTTCGATTAGCAATCACCATCAACAAAGCTCAAGGGCAATCGTTAGAAAAATGCGGCATAGGTCTGAATACGGATTGTTTTCCCATGGACAATTATTATGTTGCATGTTCAAGAGTTGGTAAACCTGACAATCTATTTATATGCACAGACAATTTGACAGCAAAGAATGTTGTATATTCGCAAGTTTTACGTAGTTAAATATATATATATATATATATATATATATATATATATATATATATATATATATATATATATATATATATATATATATATATATATATATCACAGGTGGGACACAGGGACAAAACTACAATGGCACATAACTAATATGGCGCGTAACGACTAACGCGCGCGGGGGGTTTGGGGGGGTGTCGCGAAGCGCCGCCACCAACTAGGTGATGGGCTGGCGCGAAGCGCCACCCCAACAGCTAGTCTATCTATCTATCTATATATATATAAATAAGTTCTCTGTGGGTCTGTCGAGTGACGTCATTTCGTCATTTCGCTATGAAGTTAGTTGTCGTCATGTTTGTTATGACGTTGACGTCATTAAAGGTATTTCAGAAAATTGTTCAAAGACAAATTTTGAATTGTAAGAAGATCGTGGACGGAAAAATGTTTAATTGTAAAATGACTGAATAACCTACAATGGCAACAGCCGAGGAACCTGCTCAAAAGACAAATTTTTAATTGTAAGAAGATCGTGGACGGAAAAATGTTTAATTGTAAAATGACTGAAGAACCTACAATGGCAACAGCCGAGGAAGCTGTTCAAAGAGTCTATGCCAAAAAACTGGCGGCTGATAGAGAAAGTAAGAAACGAAAGCGTGCCGAGGAATCACAAGAACAGTAAGAAAACAGGCTTGCGGCTGATAGAGAAAGTAAGAACAGAAAGCTTGCCGAGGAATCACAATATATATGTATATATATATATATATATATATATATATATATATATATATATATATATATATATATATATATATATATATATATATATATATATCTATATATATAAAAATAAGTTGTTTGTCTGTCTGTCGACTGATGTCATGTTTTTCGACTGACGTCATTATAAGGATTGAGCTGTATGTCGTCATGAAGTTGTTTGTCGTCTTACGTCATGTTTGTCGACTAACGAAACTACAGACCGGGACACCGGGACACAAATGACGTGTTATGTCTGTTATAACGTAATAGAGGCAACAATCTTGACAGGGCCTTTTGAGGGTGAGGCTTTTCTTATTCCACGCATTCTCATGATTAAAATGGATCTGCCTTTTCAACCTAAAAGATTGCAATTCCCAATTTGATTAGCATATTTAGTTTTCAGTCCAGAACCACTAAAAAAGCAAAAAAAAAAGCAAACTTTCGCAAGCAAACCGATTAGGGTTCGCGTAGCGCAGGTGCCGATCTCCTGATTCTCCGCCCTCGGCCGGGGTGCAATGCGTGGTTGGGGCAAGTCATCCGACGCTTTCCCGTGCTTTTCCCTAGATTTCTCTAGGTACCCATTTGAAGCTGGGTGGACTTTTGGCTTGTCTTACGGGGAAACGCCACTAACCCTCGTCCTAAACCAAACGGTCGGCACCACCGAGATTCGAACCAGCGACCCTTCGCTCGTGAGTTCGGCGCGTTAACCACTCGGCCACTATTATGTAAATATCAAAAATATTTATGTTGTCTGAGCAATAATTTTTAGTTTTTAGTTCAAAATAGAAAATTGTCTGACAATTTTAGAATTATATCTATCTTCTATATATATAAAAATAAGTTGTCTGTCTGTGGATCAGGTGACGTCATGTTTCTGTGTCGACTGGCGTCATGAAGTTTGTTGTCGTCATTTTTGCTATGACGGTGACGTCATTAAAGATATTTAAGACATATTTGTTCACGTAGAAATCTATTAATGTTTAAGTTTAAAATGACTGATGAACTTACAATAGCAAAAGCCGATGAAGATGCTCAAAGAGTCTATGCCAAAAAACTTGCTGCTGATAGAGAAAGTCAGAAAAGAAAGCGTGCCGAGGAATCAAAAGAACAGCAAGGAAACAGGCTTGAGGCTAAAGAACGCAAAACCGCGCAGTTAGATGAAGATCCACCTGGACAGCGAGAGTCAAAACATATCAAAACTGAAAATGATAGCGATGATGATTGGGTTTAGGATCTTGACTTGGATAAGGTCATCAATGCCTACCAGATTTTAGTTAAAAAAACAAAGGTTCGGCGATATGTATTTCATAGTGAAGCTGAAAAATAAAGAAGAAAAAGAAAACTGAAAAAAGAAAAAATGTAAAAAACTAAAAAATACTAAAAAGAAAAAACACTCAAAGAGAAATTACAGACCGGGACACAAATGACGACCGGGACAGAGGGAATATAAATAACGACCGGGACACTCAAGGAGAAATTACAGACTGGGATACCGGGACACAAATGACGACCGGACACAGGCAATATAAATGACGACCAGGACACAGGTATTTAAGAATATCGTTCAAAGACAAATTTTTAATTGTAAGAAGACCGTTGAAAGAGAAATTTCTAATTGTAAAATGACTGAAGAACCTACAATGGCAACACCCGAGGAAGCTGCTCAAAACGAATGTATTCACGCCGAAGTAGCTGAGTTGGTAAAGCGTTATGTTTCAGGTTCTCGGTCCGAGAGGCTCCAGGTTTGAACCTTGGCTTTAGCATTAATACAAAAGAAGAAAAAAAACTAAAAAAGGTAAAAACTACAAAAAACTAAAAAGAAAATATATATATATATATTTTATATATCATCTTTTCCACAAAAATAATAATTTAGTGCTTCTGCTTAAAAACAGCAATCGAATTGATGCCTCCTGATACGCAACTATCAACAAAGTGGCAATCGTTGTGGTCGGTGATCAGTTCTTACCTCGAGATAATATTCTTTATAGGCGAAACAATCAGCTGACAAGAATTGCTTAAACTCATCGATGCTACGATGCCCTACAATATCCTGACGAATATAAATGACGCCCGGGACACTGAAATAGAAATCACAGACTGGGACACCGGGACACAGATGACGACGGGGACACAGGGAATATAAATGACGACCCGGACACAGGGACACAACTACAACGGGGACGCCGGGGGGCACAGGGGGATATATAAATGACGACGGCAACAAAGGAAATGGTCGATTAGCAATCACCATCAACAAAGCTCAAGGGCAATCAATAGAATCATGAGGTATAGATCTGAATACGGATTGTTTTCCCATGGACCATTATGCGTTGCATGTTCAAGAGTCGGTAAACCTGACAATCTATTTATATGTACAGACGATGGGACAGCAAAGAATGTTGTAACTACAACGGGGACACCGGGGGAAACAGGGGGATATAAATGACGACCGGGACAAAAAAACTAAAAAGAAAAAAAAACTAAAAACTAATAAAAAAACTAAAAAATATAAAAATCTAAATAAGCTAAAAAAGAAAAAAAAAGGAAAAAAATAAAGGAGAAAAACAAAACTAAAAAACGAATGTATATACAGACCGGGACACCGGGATACAAATGACGACCGGGACACAGGGAATATAAATGACGACCGGGACACAGGGACACAACTACAACGGGGACACCGGGGGAAACAGGGGGATATAAATGACGACCGGGACACCGGGACAGGGAATGGTCGATTAGCAATCACCATCAACAAAGCTCAAGGGCAATCATTAGAATCATGAGGTATAGATCTGAATATGGACTGTTTTTTCCCGGACACAAATGACGACCGGGACACAGGGAGTATAAATGACGACCAGGACATAAGTAAAAAAAAACTAAAAAAACTAAAAAAAAGGTAAAAACTACAAAAAAAACTAAAAAGAAAAAAAAACTAAAAACTAATAAAAAAACTAAAAAAGCTAAAAAACTAAAAAAGAAAAAAAAAGAAAAAAGGAAAAAAATGAAAAATAAAGGAGAAAAACAAAACTAAAAAACGAATGTATATACAGACCGGGACACCGGGATACAAATGACGACCGGGACACAGGGAATATAAATGACGACCGGGACACAGGGACACAACTAAAACGGGGACGCTGGGGGGCACAGGGGGATATAAATGACGACCGGGACACCGGGACACAAGGAATATAAATGACGCCCGGGACACTCAAAGAGAAATCACAGACTGGGACACCGGGACACAAATGACGACCGGGACACAGGGAATATAAATGACGACCGGGACACAGGGAAAAAACTACAAAGGGGACGCCGGGGGGCACAGGGGGATATATAAATGACGATAGCGACACAGGAAATGGTCGATTAGCAATCACCATCAACAAAGCTCAAGGGCAATCATTAGAATCATGAGGTATAGATCTGAATACGGATTGTTTTCCCATGGACCATTATATGTTGCATGTTCAAGAGTCGGTAAACCTGACAATCTATTTATATGCACAGACAATGGGACAGCAAAGAATGTTGTATATTCGCAAGTTTTACGTAGTTAAAAACATATATATAATATATCTATCTATATTCACAGGTGGGACATAGGGACACAACTACAATGGCGCGTAACTAATATGGCGCGTAACGACTTACGCGCGCGGGGGGGCTTGGGGGGGGCGCAAAGCGCCCCCACCAACTAGGTGTTGGGGTGGCGCGAAGCGCCACCCCAACAGCTAGTATATATATATATATATATATATATATATATATATATATATATATATATATATAAATAAGTTGTTTTTGGGTTATGTCTGTCTGTCGAGTGACGTCGTGTTTGTCCGCACATGACGTCTGAATTATTTCACACTAATACAAAAGAAGAAAAAAAAACTAAAAAAGGTAAAAACTACAAAAAAAAATAAAAAGAAAAAAAAACTAAAAAAGTTAAAAAACTAAAAAAAAAAACTAAAAAAAGGTAAACAAAATAAAAACTAAAAAAAAACTTAAAAAACTAAAAAAAGGCAAAAACTACAAAAAAAACTAAAAACTAATAAAAAAACTAAAAAGCTAAAAAACTAAAAAAAACTAAAAAAACTAAAAAAAGGTAAAAAACTAAAAAAACTAAAAACTAAAAAAGAAAAAAAACTAAAAAAAGGAAAAAACTGAAAAATAAAAGAGAAAAAGAAAACTAAAAAATTATAAATAAAAATAAAAAAACTAAAAATGATAAAAACTACAAAAAAAATTTAAAGAAAAAACGAAAAAAAAACTAAAAAAGCTAAAAAAAAAAGGTAAAAACCAATAAAAAAAAACTAAAAAGAAAAAAAGGAAAAAACTAAAAAAAATTTTCATCACATAATATGACGTCTGAATTATTTCATCATATACCTTGGCTTTAGCATTAATAGAGACACCGGGATGACGACCGGGTAACAGGGAATATAAATGACGACCGGGACGCAGGGACACATCTACAACGGTGACGCCGGGGGCACAGGGGGGATATATAAATGACGACGGGGACACAGGCAATTTTCGATTAGCAATCACCATCAACAAAGCTCAAGGGCAATCATTAGAATCATGAGGTATAGATCTGAATATGGACTGTTTTTCCCGGACACAAATGACGACCGGGACACAGGGAGTATAAATGACGACCAGGACATAAGTAAAAAAAAACTAAAAAAACTAAAAAAAAGGTAAAAACTACAAAAAAACTAAAAAGAAAAAAAAACTAAAAACTAATAAAAAAACTAAAAAAGCTAAAAAACTAAAAAAGAAAAAAAAATAAAAAAGGAAAAAAATGAAAAATAAAGGAGAAAAACAAAACTAAAAAACGAATGTATATACAGACCGGGACACCGGGATACAAATGACGACCGGGACACAGGGAATATAAATGACGACCGGGACACAGGGACACAACTACAACGGGGACGCTGGGGGGCACAGGGGAATATAAATGACGACCGGGACACCGGGACACAAGGAATATAAATGACGCCCGGGACACTCAAAGAGAAATCACAGACTGGGACACCGGGACACAAATGACGACCGGGACACAGGGAATATAAATGACGACCGGGGCACAGGGACAAAACTACAAAGGGGACGCCGGGGGGCACAGGGGGATATATAAATGACGATAGCGACACAGGAAATGGTCGATTAGCAATCACCATCAACAAAGCTCAAGGGCAATCATTAGAATCATGAGGTATAGATCTGAATACGGATTGTT